>NC_133666.1:443804420-444050894 GCF_037893015.1 Macrotis lagotis | reverse complement strand
GGTTAAGTGACTTTCCCAAGGTCACACAGCTAGGTAATTATTAAGTGTCTGAGGCCAAATTTGAACTCAGATCCTCTAACTCCAGCTACTCTATCCACTGCTCTATTCATTACTCCATGTAACTGACCCAGTATGTGTGTATTTTATTTTATATTTTTTTATTTTTTTTAGGTTTATTTTATTTTATTTTTTTTTTTTGCAAGGCAAATGGGGTTAAGTGGCTTGCCCAAAACCACACAGCTAGGTAATTATTAAATGTCTGAGGCTGGATTTGAACTCAGATACTCCTGACTCCAGGGCTGGTGCTCTATCCACTGTGACACCTAGCTGCCCCTAGTATGTGTGTATTTTAAAAAAATAAATAAGACTTTAGAAATCTACCTTTGTTCAAAAAGAATTATCTCTGTGTCTGTGTCTGTGGCTAAATATCCTCTGTATGTATGTGTTTCAGATCTGAAATATTTCCTTATTGTTAACCAAGTTAAATGTTATTACTCTTATTTTGGATTTTTGGATTTGTTCTTTTTAAAGGCTAAAGTAAAATTAAGTAATTAATAAGATTTGAGCCTACCTCCTCACTACAGAATTTTAATACTATTTGACCTCATTTAGCAATTGCAAAGACAAGCTAGTTATCCTTTGAATTAAGTTAGTAAATCAGGTTAAACTAGAAAATAAATGAATTTACTGCAATGAGGGTAAGGAAATAGAGCTCTATCTTTGGTTTACACTTGAAAGTATGAATGTAGTTACTAGTTTATGAATAACATTTCTATGAAAAATTCTCACCTGTGAATTGAGTTTTTGTTAACTTAATATTGATTGACAGTTGTATTCAACGCATATTACTAAACTGAGACTTCAAGTATTCACTTGGGTTTAGAAAAATATAACTATTTGTAACTTATTGTTTCATTTTTGTTGGGATTGTTCTGGAAATAAGTGCTAAATTCTTTTGGACATCATGCACTCAAGATGCTTTAAGAGTAAGAATTTCCAACAGAGAGGGGGATAGGACAGTAACCTTGATAAAGGAAAGCATTTGCTATCATATAGATACAAATAATATTATAGTTCATCTTATTAGGAATATATAACATTTGGGATTTGGGATTGGGAAATTCATATACTGCACAAAAAAAGGCAAATTGGTCTATTATTCTGCAAGAAGGTAGCAAAGAGCTACATTTTTAGGATATATGAATGTGAGGTGTTTGATTTAAAAGCAAATGAAATTTTTATTCTCTCTTAGATTGGGTGGCTCTATATGAGCCTAATCCTCTGCATAACTGGAAAAAACATTAACTTAAGAAGGTTTCAAGTTCATAAATTGAATAATTTAGTTTATCATATAATATTAGGCTATCTTGATAAATATAAGTTAGAATTAATAATAAGGAATAGGTTCTCAAATAAACCAAATACATGGGAAAATAAATTGAGGGGCAGGAACTTTTATTTCATTTTGACTTAGCTCCACAATTTTACATTTCTGTAGCAAGATCTTTCCTCTGTGCAAAGAGAGGGGGTTGGAAGACTTTTGATAGGAAAAGTCCCCCACTTTGTGTTTAAAAAGGAGTCCAAAGAATTGGGAAGTTCTGTAGCAAATTTGGGAATTTACATGTGATACTAAGAAGAAAATATATAATTGGGATTAATTGTATGTGAAGAAATTTGGAAATCTACCTATGCTATTGAATAATATTTAATTATGTTAGGGATATTTACTGATTTCTTTTGGGGAAGATAAATACTGTGTACTAAATTCTATAATCTGATTTGTTTTGATGTTAAATTAATATTTAAAATACATTGTCAACAATCTCTCAAGGAATTTTGTTGGTGATGAAAAAAATTTATAATAACCTTTTCTTTTATCACATGTTTTTGGAATTAATATCTATCTATATCTATGTAGATGGATAGATCAATCAATAGATAGATAGACTGAAGTAAAATCTACTTAACATCTTATTTGAAAATAAGAAAATCTATCAATTAGAAATCTTGTTTGATGTAAATGTAACATTGCCTAATATCCATGGCATAAATAAGAGTTAATTGGAATTTTAAAATCATCATATGCATAAAATTGAATCCTTGGCAATTCTAATTTTCTTTTTTTAAAAATAAAAGTATATTTGGAATAGAGGTAAAAAAGTATATGAGGAAAAATGTAAAAGATCAATATTTGTTATAATATCTGTCTTAAGTTAAAGAAAACTTCTTCATTGTTTGGTTTTGTTCTAAGGGAATGAGATGTTAACCTACATATCTTATATTTAATGTAAAGTAATAATTATATGTTTAATTTTAAAGAAGCTGAAATCTTTATCAATTATGTGATATACTTTTGCAAACATAACTGTTTGATTATCTCTTTTGAAATGATAATGAAAGGGATGTAGCAAAACCAAAACCATCACTAGAATTCCAAATATTACTAAATAATTGATAATATGATAGAAATATTGTTTTATGAAATATAACAATTCATGCTTTAATTGACTTGAAACCTAGTTATTACTATTTTTTTATTATATTAGAATTAATTACACATGTTGAATATTTAAAATGATCTAAGATGAATGAATGATTTTAAAGAATTCTGAAAGAAGTAATTTGTATTTTGAATATGGCTAGTAGTTAAATGGCATTAATGTGAAGTTGTCTTTAAGAAGTATCTAACTACATATGTAAACTGGAACTTATCACAAAACTGTGTTTACTTGTTTTGAGGTAAAAGCAACTATGCAATATAAGAAAGATAAAATCATAGTGATAATTTGAAATTTCTCTGTGGTGATTTCTAGTTAATTGATATGTGAAAAGTCTGGAAATGATGGGCAATCTGCTAACCAAAGGAGATGTTTAGTTATTTTAAACAGTTAATAAATAAATGGGTTCATTGCAAAAAAGTTGTTTTTATAAAAAAATTCAGCTCTAAATGTAAATTTAGATTATTGTATTTTTACATCTCAAATTCTACTTCTCTGTTTTATTAATAGCACTGTCCTTATGTATATGAGCAACAATTGAGTTATAATTTTTTCTCTGGATTTCTCATACCAAATTACAGCATGGCACATTCTGTGTCCTTTAGAGCTATAGTCAACTGAACCTCTGGTTATAGGTAATACCTGTATTGCAATATATTGATAATTGATCTGTCTGACATCAGTTATGTTAAAATACAAAGACAACAGCATACCAATGGAGCCGCTAAACTTAGGAGGTTTGACTTTAATACTGTAGATGAAATGAGTGACCTTTGAGAGAACTATCTTAGCCTCAGTTGAGAAAGGATTCTCTTAAAGGAAGCACTAGACTGCAGTCCTGGAACACAACTCATTGAAAAAGATTGTCTGGAAACTCTGGCTGTAAAGGACATCTAATACATAAAGAAACATATCCTTGCATCCCTATGTGCTCTTTAAGAGAAAATTGCATCAACTGTATTAGACTGGTAATGGTCTATACTATCCCCAACTAGAGGAAGAAAAAAAATGAAACAAGAAAAGAAAAAAGAAATCACACAGAAAAGAAAAAAACACCCCTACCAAATCTGATGAAACTTTATAAAAATTATCTCTTATGTATCTCTTTACCTTAATTCTAATTCCTCATGCCAAAAATTACTAATTTGTAAATACATTTAACAAAATATGTATGTAAAATGCTAGCCTGACTGTTCCTTACTGAGGGGAGGATATTGGGAAGGAAGGGTGGAGGGAAATTTTCTAACTGGGAAATATACATGTACAAATGGATGAAAATTTAAAAAGAAATTAAAAAGGGCAAATTGCCTAAATCATGCCAAGTACACCATAATTAAATAAGGGAGTGAGCCATTGCAACTCTCATCTTCTGAATCTTTAGTAATTGACAAGTATTTAGTTTTGTACTTTTTTAACATATTATATGATTCTTTATCACAACAAGTTTCCTTAAGGATAATAATAGCTGCATGATTACTAATATCAGAATAATTTTTTAAACTGCTTTAAAGGAAGAATCCATGCTTCAACTAGAATTTTTGTTCATTCCAAACATGGCTAAATATGAAGTAGAAAATTTTTCTACAGATTGCTTATTGAATATATCTAGTTCTAAAATGATTATTCAGCACATTTGTTTATACTATTCTTGAACTTTTGGCTACAACTTAATATGAGATCTGGGGACAGGTAGATGGCCCTGGAATCAGGAGCACCTGAGTTCTAATCAGGTCTCAGACACATAATAATTGCCTAGTTGTGTGACCTTGGGCAAGTCACTTAAAACCCCATGGCCTTAAATAAATAAAAAAATTTAAAAATAAAATAAAACAACTTAATGTGGAAGCTGTTAATGAATCGGTGTTATATTGGAACCCATGTTCTTATGAAGAGTATTCTGATAATGACTTGAGGTCATAAAATATAATTCTTGCTCTTTAGAGACCCTATAGTTTTTTTTTTTAATTATTGAATCTCTGTTAGTTTTCTCTATTAGCATTTCTCTGGTTTTTCTTCCTCAATTTTTTTCACCTGAATTTTGTTTCTCTGAGGTACCAACTGTACATCTCCTATAGCAGACTCTGTAGAATGCAGCCAGCTGTGCCAGTCCTAATAGCAAACATCCTCTGGACCTTGCCTCAGTGGAATTCTCATTGCAATGCATTCACCCCCAAATGGGCCCTGATAGGTCCAGATAAATCTGGGTCCCAAATCATTTTAAGGGGTGAAATGATGCAGAGAATTATAAATATAGAATATTTATAATCAGAAACAAATTCTGTAATTTTTAATGCTGTTAAATCTTGTTAAAGGCAGAAGGCTCTTTGCTCATGACATGTAAAATTGACTTCTATTGTTTTATTGTCAAATGAAAAAAATCTGTATTCTGTCTCCTCATTTCCAACCCCTAGTTTCCATACTTCTACTTGATTTCAGTCATGTAAAAGGAGGAAGGGTTTTCTCTTTTGCCCTCAGATAATGGGCAAGGTTAAAACCGAAGCTAAACCCCTGCTTGGGGCTGGTTTGCTCTCTGGCCCAGTCAGCTCTCCATGATTGTCTTTATTTCTATCTGTCTTTATCTCCCTCTGTGTCTTTCTTTCTCCCAAGCAAACTTGCCTCGCCTTTTCTTATTCACTTTTTCCTAAAGTGCTTGTTGACTCCCTGGAAGAAGAGAAGTTTTAAATTGTTTACTTTGCAATATTTTACAACAAATCCTGAGATGTGTTAAAATCCCAGGGAGCTTGGAAATTCTTTCCTTTTTCAGTAACCCACAACTTAATTGGTGACTACAAATCCTATAAACAATAGGAGGAGTTACTTCCACCATATTTTATCATCTTAAAATGCTTCTGTTAATGTATACAATAATGTCCTGGTTCTGCTCACTCTACTCAGCATCTGGTTTTCTTTCCAGACTTTTTTAGACTTAGGCTGCTCACAATTTCTTACAGAACAAAATTACTCCATGAGATTCATATATCAGAACTTGTTCATTCATTCCCCAATTGATGAGAATTATAAGGAGTATTTGACAAAATTTCACAAATACATTTGTTAGTCTTAGCTTTACAATGTCATCCTCCTTCCTCATCCTTTTGAATTTTATTTAGCTCTATTGTGCTTTGTCTGGGATGAAATTTGCTACCCGTGGTTTTTTGTTTGTTTTATTTCAGCTTAACTTCAGAAACATAATATATTCTGCACCAAACTTTTCTCTTTACTTTTTATATCTGTTTCAAATGTGAATTTTTATGATCATAATATGAAAGGATTCTAGTGTATTTGTTGGCTTGCTTTTTAGTTTTTTTTTTTGGCAAAGAAAATGTGGTTAACTGGCTTCCCCAAGGCCACACAGCTAGCTAATTATTAAGTGTCTGAGGCCATATTTGAACTCAGGTACTCCTGACTCCAGGATCAGTGCTCTATCCACTGCACCACCTAGCTGCCCCAGGATTCTGTTTTTTTAATCCACTCTGCGATCTGCTTCTGTTTTAAAGAAGAGTCCATCCTACTCACATTCACAGTTAAGATTTTCATCCTCTAATTTCTCTCCATTCACTTTATCACTCCTCACCAATAGGATCTTTCAATATGTCATCTTTCTACCAGTCGTCTTTGCTCTTCTTCTCCCTTTCTTCTTTAAAAAGTGTTTTTACTATTACTGTAACTTTAATTTTGCATATATTTTTATTTATTGCTTCACTACTTATCCCTTCTTTTTTGTTTCCCTTTCCCCTCCCGCCGCCAACTGAGCCTAATCATGTGGTGCTTTTTATCTTCTAATTTCTTCTTCTATTGGTATAAATCTGTTTTTCATGTCTGATTTTATTTCTGTTTTATATCAATAGCCTCTGTAAAATAATACTCCTTTCAACAGTCCTGATGGAAGAACAATTCTCAAGAATCATAAAAATCTTTACATCATAATCAATTTGAAGTCAGACCCTCTTTTCAATACCATCCCTCTAGCTGTTGTAATATTGATGCAACACTTAAGAGCAAAGAGCTTCATCACATTGCAATTAGTGTATACCCTTACACTTTTTTCAAGTACCTTCCCTTCCACTAATCCAACAGGAATACACCCCTCAAAAGCTAAGTTTGATCACATCATAGTCAATTTGTATCCATCATTCTGTTAGAATATATTGCTTTTCAAAGAGAACTACAGTACTCAAGAATTAACTAATATATCCCCCATCCCCTTCCATTTATCTTGCTACACATCTCTTGAATCTTGTACTTGAAGAGCAAATTTTCTTTTTTTAATAGATATTTAATTTTGCAAATCTTATGAAAGTTTTTTAAACATTCATCACTATGCATATGTATATTCTTTAATTAAAAAATTTCTTTCTACCCTCTCTTCCCACCCTTCTCCTTATATCTGCAAACAGTCAAGTTAACAATGAATTTGTATATTTTGGATAAACCATGTTTACAGATTGGTCATTTATGGTATGAGGAATTAGGATTAAGGGAAAGAGATACACAAGACATAATTTTTATAAAGTATTCATCAGATTCTGAAGAATGTCTTGGTGTCAGGATCTGGATTGCACTATGACTAAAAGTTTCCCTCTGGCTTTCCTGGGCTTAACTTCTCTCCCCCCCCACCCCAAAGAAACAGATATTTACTGAAGATCCTCTAAAATGTCTCCCATTGAAAATTTCTTTAAATCTTCTCTTTTTCTTGGTGACATCTGAAGCTTGAATGTCAGAGTAGAGATTTTATTTATCTTTGAGGTAAAAACTCTGGGAGCATGTTAGATTCAAGTTGCCATCTTGACTCTGAAGAGTAAATTTTCTGTTCAGATATGTTCTTTTTATCAAGTTAGTTTGGATGTCTTGTTGAGATAAATGTATTTCTAAGAGTTACTAATATTGTCTTCCTGTCGAGAGGATGTAGAAAATTCAATCTTATTGACTGGCTCCATTTTCCCTTTCCATTTCCCTTTTCACAAATCTTGTATTTAAAGATCAAATTTTCTATTTAGTTTTTGTCTTTATATAAGTTTAGTTTGAAAGTTCTCTGTTTTGTTGAAAAAAATAATCTTTTCACCTGTAATAATATGTTGGGTTTTGCAGGATAGTTGATTCTTTGTTACAATTCAAGCTCCTTTGCCATCCAAAATTTCATATTCCATGTCTTCTAATCCTTTAATATTGAACCTAATAAGTCCTGTATAAGCCTGACTGTTGTTTCCTGGTATTCAAATTTCTTTTTATAATTTAAATGTCTTTATTCATTTTTATCCAAATGTACATGTATATTTTTAAGTTACAAAATTTCCTTCCACATTCCCTTCCTACCCTCCTCCCCTTAGCAGCAAACAGTCAAATTAGTACTGTATATATATATATATATATATATATATATATGTATATATATACATATATATATATATATATATATAAACATATTTACAGATTAGATGTTTTCAGTTAGAAAAATTAGGATTAAGGGAAAGAGATACATAAGAGATAATTTTTATAAAGTGTTCAACAGATCTTGAAGGATTGATGTTTGTATGTCTGTTTTTGTGTTTGTGTGTGTGTGTGTGTGTGTGTGTGTGTGTGTGTGTGTGTGTGTGTGCGCGTGCATGTGTGTTTTGTTTTGTTTGGATTTTTGTCCTCTGGATGGGGATAATATAGTTCATATCCAGACTAATACAGTTATCCTAGCTGTCTAGATTGCTGAGAGGAACTGCTTCTACAAAGGTTGTTCATCTCACAATGTTGCTGTTAATGTATACCTTGTTTTCTTGCTTCTACTCCCTTTGCTTAGCATCAGATCTGGTAACACATTCCATGCTAGTCTAGAGTACAACCATATATGGTTTCTTATAAAATAATAGTATTCCATTGTAGTCACGTACCAAAAATTGTTTAGCCATTCCCCAATTGATGCCCATTCCCTCAATTTCCAATTCTTTGCAACTACAAAGAGAGCTGCTATGAATGATATTTTACTTCATTTTATCTGCTTGCAATATTTTCTCCTTTAGATGAGAAAGCTCTAATTTGAATAAAATATTTCTTGCAGTCTTTATTTTGGAATCTCTGTGAGTGATTGATGGATTCTTTCAAAGACAATATTATCTTCTTGTTTTAGGATATTAAGGCATTTTTCCATGGTAATTTCCTTCATAATATTGTCCAGACTCTCAGATTGTGTCTTAGCGATAGAGCAATAATTCTTATGTAATCTTTCCTGTATCTATTTTCCAGGTTGGTCACTTTACCTTACAGGTACTTATATTTTCTTCTATTTTTCAGTCTTTTGGTTTTGTTTGATAGAATATTGGTAATTCAAAGTGTCATTCATTTCTATCTTTCCAATTCTAGATTTTAATGTTTTATTTTCTTCAGTTGATTTTCATCTTTCCTTTTCTTGTTGATTAATTTTATTTTCCAGCTGGTCAATTTTACTTTTAAAATTAGTTTTCTTCAGTCAATTTTTCATAATTCTCCTGCATTATTCATTTCTTTTCTCACCTTTTCTTCTTCCTTTTCTTTGACTTTTAAATTTCTTTTTGAACTCCTCCAAGAAATCTTGGTGGAATTTAGTACAGTTCATCACTTCCCAAGGAGCTTCACAGGTAGGCATTTTTCACTGCCTTCCTCTTCTAAAAGGATGTTTTTTTTTTCTCCCCTATCTGAACAGTATCTACCAAAAGTTAGTGCTTTTTTTGTTTTTGTTTTTATTTTTTGTTCATTTTTGCCAATTGAATTGTTTCTGTGGTAAAGGGTGCATAGTGTCAATGTTTTTTTTTTTTTTTCCCCCTGGAAGTAGGGGGTTTGTTCCCTGGTTTTCTGCTCTACTGTTTCCAGTTTTCCCAGTTTACTTCCTGGTCTAGGGCAACCTAAGGCTTCACAAGCATCCCAGGACAAAAACCTTGTTCTTCAAGCTGTTCTTGGGGACTGCACTGCTGTTGGACCTGAGCTGTGACCTTAGCTGCACTGTGACTAAAGGCTCTCATTAGTTTCCCAGCTCTCTAACCTACATTGGGCTATATTCTTTTAAACACAGGATAGGCCTTTTCCTGAAATTCCTCCAAAAAATCTCAATGAAGTTCTTTCATTTTTTTTGGGTGGGGGAAAGGTAGTGAGTGGAGATGTTATGTCACCTAAGGAATATTTAGACTTTTCATTCAAAATTCTTTCAGGAAAAGTTCTAGGAGTTTCCTAGTTTTTTCCTACCATCTTGACTCCAACTTGACAGACCAACTCAAGAATTTTGATCTTTTATATTACACCTTAAGAAAAGTAAATGGGGGCAGCTAGATGGTGCAGTGGATGTAGCATTGACCATAAAGTCAGTAGGACCTGAGTTCAAATCCAGACTCAGACACTTAATACTTAGCTGTGTGACCTCAGGTAAAACAATTCTATTGCCTTGCAAAAATTAAAAAGAAATGTTTTAAAAAGTAAAATAAGTTCTAAACATAGCCTTATAGAGCATTTCAAATAGTGGTTAGAGAACAAATTCTGAATTAAAGGTATAAACCATTCTTCAGACAACTGCTATTTATAAACAATAAAGAAGACAGTAAACTTATCTGGAGTTCTGTTTTCTCATCTGTAAATGTGTAATGATAAATTATTAAATGAAGGAATGAAAAGGCACATATTATGTGTTAGTCACCATATTAAATGCTGTTGCATCAAAAACAAGAAAAACATTTCCTAACCGTAATGTAATTTTCTTTCTGGAGGGTTAGTGATATGATATAGGTAAAAATAATTTATAGAATTATAAGGATTATGTATTTAAACTTTAATTGGTATGATCATGCTATATAGTTTCTTGGCAGAAGATTGAGCAGTCATTTGGTCAATTCCTCTCTTTCTCTAGGGAAGTCAGTAGAGGTTCTTACTTCTGTTTCATTTTTAAATACAGAGAATAAAGACAATGAGAAGAGTGACTTTCTATTCAGTCTCAGCATGAGTCCTTACTAAATCAAGGATAAATACGACAGGAGATCATTATTTATTTATCTGAATCTTTTCCAACCTCTAATCATTTGTAGCACAAGGTTCTTAAAATTGTGTTGGTATATGTCCATGTGCACATATGTATGCTTGTGTGTATGTGTTGGACACTTCTGGCAAGATGATGAAACAAATAGACCTTTTCTCACAATAACATTTTTAAATTCATAACATTAAATATTAAGATAGAAATAGCAGTGGAATAACCTTGCCTATCCACTCAAAAAAAGGGGGAAAATGGGGAAAATAGTTCCAAACATATATAGAAATTTCATCAGACTAAATATTGATGTGAGAGTCTGACAAAAACTATCAGTAGTTCATTTTCCACTTAATTTTGGCATTGGGAATAAGACAGAAAGGTCTTGGACACTGGGAAGGTATGTCTAAGAGTAGGGTAGGAAAGAATCTAGCATCCAAAGAAAGGCCAAGTACCAGAGAAAGAGGAAATTTCAGACCCACATCTAGGTACAGCAACACGAATGAGTGCTGTCTTAAGACTTTGTCACTCACTACCCAATTCTGGGTTAGATCCAGAGGCAACCAAGGAGGGAAGCTGCACAGAATAATGGTGTTGCAAGGTAAGATTAGCTGTAAACAAGTTCAGAAGAAGCAGAGGTAATAAGAGTCAGAATCTATGCAATTGGGTGGGTTCTGAGTTTGAACTTCTAGCCTAGTCTGAAAACTATGGAAAAAGAATCAGGAAAGGAATGCAAAACCAAAGAGATTTTACTATTCTCATGGCTGAATTCAACTTCTCTGACTCAAATAGAAATCAGGAATTTATAGAACTCAAAGCAGGGGAAAATAATTCAACTGTTCCATTGTCTTCAGTTGCCTTTTGTGCTCTATCCCTGAGATACTAAAATAACACAACACTAAGCATCCAAAGAAAGCATAAATGTTGGATAAACTCCTTACTTTGAGATATACAAAACACCTAACTTCAAATAAAATAGGAAATAAGGAGGAAGAATGAAGAAATAAATTTTATAGGATCCTACCATCATTTATGTTTATGACACCTCAGAAGCCAAAACATAAACTTGCAAAAGAGAAAGATGCCAAAATATCTCCAAGTAAAACCTCAAAGAAAATCAAAATATTCATGCAACTGTCCTAGAAAACAAATGGAGAATAAAAAATAAAATCATTAGACTATTTATATTTCAATTTCCCCCATTTTTCCAACATTTATCATTTTTCTTTTCTCTCCTATTAGCCAATCTAATAGGTGCAAAGTGATGCTTCAAAGTTTTTTGAATTTGAATTTCTCTAGTCAATAGTGAATTTATAGTATATAGTTTTTCAAATGAGTATAGATAGTTTTAACTTATTCATCTGAAAGCTGGCTCTTCATGTCATTTAACTATATTCCAAATGAGGAATGATCGGTTTTCATATAAATTTGACTTAAGTCTCTATATATTAGAGAAATGAGGATTTTATCAGAACCATAAACTGTAAAATTGCTTTCCAGGTTTATGTTTTCCTTCTACTCTTGGATGCATTGGTTTTTTTGCATGTAAAACCTTTTTAAATTTAATTTAATCAAAATTTTCCATTTTGTAATTCAAAATATTCTCTGTTTTGTCCTTCCTTTCTCCATAGATTCATTGCTCATCAAATTAGTTTATAATATTTCCCATTATATTTAAATCATATATGCCTTTTGACCTAATGTTGGAACTGGGTATGCAATATTGGTCTAAGAATAGATTCTAACATATTATTTTTCCAATTTTCCCAGTAGTTTTTTTTTTTAGGTTTTTTTGCAAGGCAAATGGGGTTAAGTGGCTTGCCCAAGGCCACACAGCTAGGTAATTATTAAGTGTCTGAGACTGGATTTGAACCCAAGTACTCCTGACTCCAAGGCCGGTGCTTTATCCACTATGCCACCTAGCTGCCCTTAATAGTTTTTGTCAGATAAGAATTTCCCTTACCATCCCTTCAAAGCATTCACATGTTAATTCCAGGCTTTAGCATTACAGTATTCAAATAGTTTATATGTTTAAAAGAGAAGCAAACACTGTAAATATGATTTCTTTGAAGTTAAAAAAGTATTACATAACTGATAAATACATATATATATATATTCCCTTTCATAAGCATGTGATGATAGATAAGAGACAAAGATTATTACAAACTTTCTTCCTTTACCAACAAAAGACCTTGTGAAATTGTCAACAATTATCAATATTGATTAACATCAAAACAAATCATATTACAAAACAGTACAATATTTCTTTCCCAAAAGAAATCATTAAATATATTATATATGATTCAATATTTCCAAATTCCTTGACATACAGTTTATCCCAATTATATTTTCCTTCCTAATATCACATAAATTCTCAAGATTTATTAACAAAACTTTCAAAGGTGATGAAATTACTCTCATTTAGCTCTCAGTTTTCTTTTTTAAGCACAAGGAGATGATCTTTTCCTATCAAGGGCCTTTTAGTCCTCTTTTCAAAGTCTCTTGAGGGCAGGAAGTCTATGTTTACTAAACTTAAAGTCTCAATTAAGATAAGTTGAATAAAATCTTCAATCAATATTAGGTTAAGAAAAACAGCTCAGGGTCGAAATCATTTCACAAATTTTGCCACTTTCAAACTTTCAAATGGTATAAGGGGATAGGCTCAGATCCCAACTTCATTAATTACTTAAAATTAAATTTTTAAGCAATTAAATTCAAAACCTAAACTAAAAGGAGTAACATTTAACTCAGGGAATTATTTCAGATAAAAATTATGCAAACACACACACACACATAGACACAAAGGCACAAACACACAGAAACAACTGTTTTGGTATAAAGATTTCAAATTTACCAAGATTGGTAATAGAGAAACATTTTCCCACTTCTCTAGGCCAGCGGAAAGATGTGAAAACATCCCATTGGTGTTTAAATACACACACATATACACATGTATGAACATATATATTTATATATTTTTTGAATGTACCAATTAAGACCAGTCAAAAAATAATCTTTAGACTCTATCAGAATTTCTTGAGGAACCTTTTATATATTCAATAAGATTTTGAAGTAGCCAACCAATAGTTAAAATTGAATGCATTCTTAAGTAACTTTATAAAGTTCAAATTCAGTTACTCTGTTATAGAGATATTAGTTATTAGCCCTGGATTAATTAAAAGATGAAATATGAATTTCCTAGACCCAGAAAAAGGTGTTTTCCTCCCTCTTTTTTTTTCTTAATGAATTGAAAGCCAGGCTTCTCAGTCAATTTGCCCATTTCCCATTCCTCCTCTCACTAAATGGTGGGACTTTCTCAGCCTAGCTAAATGGTGCTTGGAATTGATAAACACGTGTAGCCTAAGGAAAACATGGTCCAAGTTAATTTTCGTTCTTCCTTTTTCAAAATATTTGTTATTTTTCATAATTCTCTTGAATAACTCATTTCTTTCCCTTGTTTTTCTTCTACATCTTTTAATTGATTTTTAAAATCATTCTCAAATTATTCAACAGGATTCCTTTTGGAGTTTCTACACAGATAGGCATTTTGACATTGTTTATCTTCTTAGTTTGTGTTTTGATCTTCCTTTTTGCCATCTGAGCAGGGCATTTTTAATTTTTTTTTTGTTTTTACTCATATGTTCCTTCTTTTTTTTAAGGTTTTTTACAAGGCAAATGGGGTTAAATGGCTTGCCCAAGGCCACACAGCTAGGCAATTATTAAGTGTCTGAGGCTGGATTTGAACATAACTGGGCTAATATAGTTGTTCTAGCTCTTTTAACTACTGAGAAGAGCTTATTCCATCAAGGTTGTTCATCTCACAACATTGTTGTTGATATGTTCATTGTTCTCTTGGTTCTACTCTTCGCCCAGCATCAGATCCTGTAATTCATTCCATGCTTCTCTAGAGACCAACTATTGATGGTGTCTTATAGAACCATAGCATTCTATAGTATTCATGTATCATAACTTGTTTAGTCATCCCCCAATTGATAGGCATTTCCTCAATTTCCAGTTCTTTACCAGTACAAAAAGGGATGCTTTGAATATTTGGGAACATGTAGGAATTTTCCCTTTTTTATGATTTCTTCTTGATATAGATCTAGAATTGGAATTGCTGCATCAAAGGGTATGAACAGTTTTATTCCTCTTTGGACATAGTTTCATTTCTCCAGAAAGGCCAAATCCCTTCACAATTGCACCAGCAATGCATCAATGTCCCTCTCCAACATCGATCTTTATTTCTCTTTTTCTCATCTTGGTCAATCTGATAGGAGTGAGATAAAATCTCATTTTTCTTTAAAATTTCTTCATTTGAAAACAGTTCATATCAATCTACCATTTATTAATTGGGAAATTAATTATTATCTTATCAACATGATGCAATTCTATATATATTTTAGAAATGAGACATTTATCAGAACTCCTAGTTGTAAAGATTGTTTCCCAGCTTTCTCCTCTCCTAATCTTGGCAGCATTGATTTTATTAGTGCAAAAATGTTTTAATTTAATATAGTCAAAATCATGCATTTTACAGTTTATAATGTACTGTAATTCTTGTTTAGTCATAAATTTATCCCCATTCCAAAGATCTGAGAAATAGTGGATTTCTCAGTCTGTGAATTAATCAATGGTGTCACTCTTTATGGCTAAATACTGTACCCATTGTTTTTAAATTTTAAAATTTATTCATTAATTTTCATTCATTTGTACCTGCAATTTTCCAAGTTACAAAAGTTCCCTCTACCCTCCATTCTCACCCCCATCTCCAGAGCAGGGAACAGTCAGGTTAGCATTTTACATACATATTTTATTAAACATATATACAAATTAGTAATTTCTGACATGAGGAATTAGGATTGAGGAAAAGAGATACCTAAGTTACATAATTTTTATAAAGTGTTCATCCAATTCAGAAGGATTTTTTTCTTTGTTTTGTTTTGTTTTGTTTTCTTCTTCTGGTGGCAGATAATGTAGTCCATAACCAGGCAAATCAATTGTTCTGGCTCTCTGGACTATCAAGAGTTAGCTGTAATCCTATACCCATTTTGACCTTATTTTGGTAAAGGGTTTGAGATGTGATCTATGCCTAGTTTTTCCTACACTATTTTTTTTAGTTTTTCCAACTATTTTGTCAAATAGTAAGTTCTTATCCAAGAAGGTGATGTCTTTGGTTTTTTCAAATAGTATGGATTGTTGTAGTAATTTACTGTGACTTCTTCTGAACCTATCCTGATTCACTGATCCATCATTATATTTCTTAACCAGTACCAGCCAGTTTTGATGACTGCTGCTTTATAGTATAGTTTTTTTTTTTAGGTTTTTTTCAAGGGAAATGCAGTTAAGTGGCTTGCCCAAGGCCACACAGCTAGGTAATTATTAAGTGTCTGAGACAGGATTTGAACCCAGGTACTCCTGACTCCAAGGCCCGTGCTTTATCCACTACACCACCTAGCCGACCCATGCTATAGTATAGTTTTAAAGCCGGTAAAGCTAGGCCATCTTCCATTAGTTTTTTTTATAAGTTCCCTTGCTATTCTTGCCCATTTGTTACTCCAGCTGAACTTTGCTATTGTTTTTTATAGCTGAGTAAATTAGTTATTTGGTAGTTTGATTGGTATGGCACTGAATAAGTAATTTATTTTGGGTAGAATTGTCATTTTTATTATAGTAGCTCGATCTAACCATGAGCATTTGATGTTTTTTTCCAATTATTTAGATCTGACTTTGCATGAGAAGTGCTATATAATTGTGTTCATACAGTACCTGTGTTTTTCTTTGGAGGTGGATTCCCAATTATTAAATATTATCTACAGTTATTATAAATGGAATTTCTCTTTCTATTTCTTATTCTTGGGCTTTGTTTTTCATATAAAGAGAAATGCTGATGATTCTATAACCTGCTATTTTGCCTAATTTGTTAATTGTTTCAAGGAGTTTTTAAAATGTTTTTGTGGGTTCTCTAAGTATATCATCATATCATCTTAAAAGAGTGAAAATTTTGCTTCCTCCTTGCTAATTATGAATACTTCCATTTCTTTTTTTTTCCCCTCTCATTGCTATAAATGCATTGCTAGCATTTCTAATACTATACTGAATAGTAATGGTGATAATAGACATCCTTGTTTCATTCCTGATTTTATTGGAAATGTGCAAAATTTATTCACATTTCATATAATGTTTGTTTATGATTTTCAGATATTTTTTAGTTATTTTTGAGGAAAACTCCATTTATTCCTAAAAATTCTCAGTGGTTTTTATTAGGAATGCATATGTATTTCATCAAAGGCTTTTTCATAATCTATTTTCATAATCTATGTTACTCATATGATTTCTATTAGTTTTGCTATTGATATATTTAATTATGTTGAATGTTTTCCTAATTTTGAAACATGCCTACCTGCCTAGTATAAATCTTACCTGATTATGGTGTATCTTAGTATTTTAGTAATCTTAATAACATTACTAAGTATCTTAGTAAGAACTTGCTGTAGTCTCATTTCTAAAATTTCATCTAAAATTTTTTGCATCAATATTCATTAGGTAGATTGGTCTATAATTTTCTTTGTCTGTTTTGGTTCTTCCTAGTTTTTTTTTATCAGCAACATGTTCGTATCATAAAAGGAGTTTGCTAGAAATCCTTTCTCTCCTAATTTTTTAAAATAGTTTATGTAGAATAGAAAGTAATTGTTCCTGAAAAGTTGGGTAGAATTCACTTTTAAATCCATCTAGGCCTGGAAACATTTTCTTAGGGAGTTTACTGTTGGTTTCTTCAATTTCTTTTTCTGAAGTATGGTTATTTAAGTAATTTATTTCTTTTTCTGCTAATCTGGGAAATTTGCATTTTTGTAAATATTCAACCACTTCAATTGAGTTTTCCAATTTATTGGCATATAGTTTGGCAATGCAGCTATGAATTATCTCTTTAATTTCCTTCTCATTATTAATTAGTTTACCTTTTTCATTTTTGTTTCTGTTAAATTGTTTATCTTCTTTCTATTTTTTAATCAGATTAACCAAAGGTTTGTCTATTTTATTTGCTTTTTCATGAAATCAATTTTAAGTTTTATTTATCATATCACTTGTTTTCTTGCTTTTAATTTCATTAATTTCTCCCTTAATTTTCAGAATCTCTAATTTGGCATTTAATTGAGGATCTTTAATTTGTTCTTTTTATAGCTTTTCTATTTGCATGCCCAATCCATTGTTCTTCTCTTTATTTTATTCATATGGGCATTTAGAGATGTAATGTTTCCCCTCAAATCTACCTTGGCTGAATCCCACAAATTCTGGTATGATGACCTCATTATTATCCTTTTCTTGGATGTAATTATTGATTATTTCTATTATTTGCTGCTTTATCCATCCACTATTTAAGATGAGGTTATTTAATTTCCAATTAGTTTTTGATTTACCTTTCCATGACCTTTTATTACATGTAATTTTAATGGAAACGTGGTCTCAGAGGTGTGTATTCATTATTTCCACCTTTCTGCATTTGATTAAAAGTTCTATTAATTTGTCTTATTTTATATTGTTTGCTTTCTGATCTGATGATCTAACAGTTTTACTTACTGATGTGGCAAATTATACTTATAAGGGACCTAGTAGAAAATGAAATTATTTTTAAAGGGAACAGTATATTAAGGGAATATGTAAGTTGTTCAGTCTGAGCAATGGGTTCTGAAAATATTTGGATAGAGAAAATAGGTTTGCAAAGAAATATGAGAATGCATATAGAGACTGTTAGGGTTTTTTAACCATTTGTGAAGTATGGAAGTTGGTTCAAGCACGTAGACAAAAAGTCTGAGCAGGTTTGACATTGTATAAAGAGATGGATTTTAGGAACTTTGAAAAGTAATTTGCAAATCAATGTACTAAGGGAATAATGTGTAGAGAGATATATGTTTAAATTTTGATGCATTAATCTAAAAATTGCACATTAAACCTCCACTTTTACAATATCTGGCAGTGAATTGATTGAAAAAATAATAATCCCAATAAAGTGAAAAGTTTTGATATGAAAGCAATTGCTAAGTAAATGTTAACTGTTTCTTCAAAAGGCTTAAATCTATAATGTGGAGTTCAGTGAAAAAAGTTATCTGAAAATATATTTAAGTGAATTAAGGGATTTGTAAAAAGATAAAAAATATTGTTTTTGGTTATAATTTTTTTTGGCTCATCCAGGGTCATAGGAGGAAAAAGGACTATAAAGAAAATCTTGTTTTATAAAAATTTTTAGAAACATCTGGTCTTAAGAATTTTTTATTACAAAGTTTTAGGGAGTATAGGAAATATACTTTAAATTGAAAAATGTGATTATGTATAATTAATAAACTGTATAACAACAGATTCAAACGACTTTTTGTAAATTTAAAATTGTGTTACAATAACAAAACATGAATGAATTAAATTGTTATTCATCACATTTGCAAAGATTTGTGTCAAGACAATTAGAGAAATCATTGCCAACAGATTATATTTCTTAAGGTCTTTTTGCCCCAAAGAATTTGTGAAAAGTTTTTCCATCACATATTTATGAAATATATCTATTAAAATTATATATGCATCTTGTAACACTCACTTTGGAAAAAATTTACATTGAGTTTTTTTTAATTATATATATATATATATTCAAAATTAAATTCATAGAGAATTTTATTTTCTTTTTGAAAGTGATAGCATATTGAGAATAAAAGGAAAATAAGCTTATAATAAAGAGATATGAAAGAAATTTGTGTAACAGATATTCAGATCTAAGGTTAACTTAAAGAGAACTTGTTCTGTTTTTGCTTTAAGAGAATGAAATGTCAGCCTGGGAATCATATGCTTCATGTAGATTATGAGTTAATAATATCTAAGCCTAGAATTAATAATGGTATTGATTTGTAGGGATAATAAGGGACAATATCAGAAGTTATGACCCTCTGGGTTCTCTGAAATTTTT
Source organism: Macrotis lagotis (assembly GCF_037893015.1). Taxonomy (NCBI): domain Eukaryota; kingdom Metazoa; phylum Chordata; class Mammalia; order Peramelemorphia; family Peramelidae; genus Macrotis; species Macrotis lagotis. Next base: position 444,031,474 of record NC_133666.1, on the reverse strand, counting down.
AAACAATGTAACAGCCCTTATTCTGAACCTGTAGGTCCAAGCATATTGCAATAAGAGAAAAGAATTTATATACTCCTTTTACATCCACACAAAAAATTTACATGCTATATTATTGGCTTTAAGAGAATGGCCACAACTCTTTAATGTTTTTACAGATAGTAAGTATGATTATCATGTCATCAGATGCATAATAACAGCCTTTATTAATCATAGCACTGATGTAATATCATATCAACAATTTGAAGAATTACTAGAAGTTATTAAAAATGGATACAATTTCTTTTTCTTGTACATTTAAAATCCTATCCTGGATTACCTGGACATATATTTATGAAGGTAATCATAGGACCTATCAATTAACCCTTCCACTCCTTATAAGCTTGGAAGAAGAGTAAGCTAAATTGTTTTATAAAAAATTTCATCAGAATGCCTCTTTACTAAGGAAAGAATTTAAAATCACCATAAAGCAAGCTAGGAATATAGTAATATCTTGTCCACAAAGGGGTATTTACATATGCCTACAAATTACTTTAAGAATCCCATAGGCCAGACTCCTAATGAGTTATCGCAGATGGATGTTATTAATTATGCACCTTTTGGAACAAATGAAATCTATTCATGTTACTGTAGATACATTTAGTTCATACACTATGGCAACAGCACAAAGTTTAGAGCCTACTCAAGGTGTGATTGATCATTTATTCTGCTGTTTTGCAAATCTATAAAAACAGGTAATGACCCTGGATATACTTCTATGGCATTTAAACAATTCTGTCTATTCAATATAAAACATATCACAGGCATTCCTTATATCCTACAGATCAAGCCTATAGTTGAGGAGAAAATAGGTTTAAAAATGTTCCCACATAAACAGAAAAGAGGGAATGTGGGGAAGCAGATACCAGACTGCACCTAAATGAAACTTTGTATTCATTAATTATTTGACTTTGGATGATAAGACTAAAACCTTGGCTGAAAAACATTTTTGTTACAAAATTACTGTAGATAACATAATAGACATCCAATTGGAATGGACTTGACCAAGTACTAACCTGGGGTCGAGGGTATGATTTTTGTATTGTCCACAGATGGAGAAAGAAACATCAGACTGTGAAGACCAGATGAATCAAGTAATAGAGAAAATGAACAACTTTCCTTTAAGAAATCGAAAAGGAAAACACAAGAGGAGAAGGAAGGGCAGGCCATGTTAAGGAAAGCCAATTTGGGAATTGCAAAAGGAACTGAATATTGGACTTATGTGCAAAACCCTCCATGAGTAACAACTATATAATGGAGAGAAAAATATTACTGAAATTATTTTGATAGGGAAAGCTGAAAATTTATTTGTGATATAACAAAATTACTATTGGAAATATCAAAGAAGAGATGCTCAGAATTTAGGTATAATTTTTCTTACTTAAATAGTATCACACCCCATATAGAGGAATTTATGATCATTACTGAGAAAAAAAGGGAAACAGTATTAACTATTACATTTGCATTATTTGAGCATGTGTATGCAAAGAAATTATGAATAACGAAAAGATAGAAGCAAAATTTACTCAAGATTTGTCAGAAAATGTTTAGATCATTTAAGACTCAGAAGAAGACTTTATGAAAATCTTTATCATATAATTAATGCATTACAAACTTCTGTAATAAACAATTTGTGTTAAGGAAGAATATATAGATTTGAGTAACAAATTGTATGATTGGTTGTATTTTCCACCTGTAATTGGTACATGGTATTTATCTCTGTTTTCAGCTTTGCTGTAATTATGATATTGATAATTTGTTGTTTGTCTCTCATTTTAAAAATGATATTTTGGTACTGAAGATTTGTATAAATTGGAAAAGACATCCAGATAGCTTTCCAGTGAGATTTGATTCTTGAAAAGACAGTCACTAAGATAATTGAGGGGTTTCATCATCCCACTCTTTTTGGGGCATTGGACACAGAGTATTATATAATTATATCTCATATTAATTCTCTTTATGCTTCTATTTTTTTGTTTAACAAGTTTTTTCAAAGTATTTTTTTCTATAACCAAAGCTATTATATATGCTATTAATAGAGTTCAGGATCCTGTTAACCAGGTTGAGAATCAGGTTGGGCAATTGTGAACTTGTTGTGTAAAGAGAAAGGAGGGGAGTGTAGTGGTCCTCAAGGGAGTTTTGGGTCAAGAGGCCAGTTATGTCTGGAAAACCTAAGATCTGCTGACTCTTGAGCTGAAAGCTTCCATGGAACTCTGATTTGATAACACAACTGTGTCATTTGTGGCCCACTATTCGATAAACCCTGTTTCTGAACTTCTTGACCTCAGTCACATCCTGCTGCATTAATTTCGGCCCATAATAAAGTTATGTCATTATTTTTATTCTGTATGCTAATTTTGTAGTTTTCTTCTATAAGAATTGTTGAATGTTTTCAATAAACCACCTCTGTCAGTCATCCTGTTGATATTCCCTACCTGCATGTATACATGTTTTCTTTTCTCTCCTGAGCTGAATGTATCCCATGCTAGTCACGGGAATCACACCACTATACAACTAGGTACATACATGTTTATAATGATATAGCTTCATTACAATTGATGCCTTTTAAAATGTTGTTTCCTTCCCCATCTCCTTTAATGAGATTGACTTTTACTTTTTCTGAGATTAGGATCACTATCCCAGACTGTATTTTTTTACTTCAGTTGAGTCATAGTATATTTTGCTCTAACCTTCTACCTTTAACTTCTGTGTATCTCTCTGATTCAAATATATTTATTGTAAACAACATATTATGGAATTCTGCTTTTTAATCCATTCTGTTAGCCACTTCTGTTTGATATTTCCCTCCATGGTATCTTTCTGCATTTATATATTTCTCTTTCCTTTTCTCTTATTCCTCCTCACCAAAATTTTATTACCTTTCCCCCTTTGACTTTCCTTTTAAAAATTTAACTTTCAGGTTATTTTCACTTATAATTTTGCCTTCCCTTTTATCAGGCACTTCTTTCCTTATCTTTCCCTTTCCCAGTCATCCCCCGCCCCCCCCACCCACCATGGTTTAGGTTACAATTTTAAAACCATATGGGAATGTATCTTATTCCTTCTCTTGGCTAAATCTATTGAATAGAATTTACTCAGCATTCACAATCTCCCTTCTTTACTTCTAAAATTATAAATCTCGTGTCTCTTCCTTTGGAGTTATTTATAAGCAATAATACTATTAATCAGGTATCAATCACAGTTTGATTATTTGATTGCTTGATAACTCATATTGTTATCAAGGTATCAGCAAAGATTGTTTGCTTGATTGCATGATAAGTAACATTGACTCAAATTGCATCAAATTATAATCATTTTTTATCTGACCTCCTTTTTGTATCTTTCAAATACACACAATCCTCCTCATGAGCCAAAGTATGATCCAAAGTCATAGCAGTTCTTGAAATATTTGTGCCCCTCTCCCTGGCCTGTTTTCTCTCACACATTACCACCCTCCCCTTCACCCCACACAAGGTCAGGGAACTTAAAATCCTTGCTAAGTGAAGCAAGGCCTACTTCTTCCCACTTTACCCCACCCACCCACCCAGGATTAAGTACCCCCTTTATAAGTGAAGCAAGGTCCATTTTTTTTCACACTTTCCCTCCTTCCCTCCTCATACAGAGTACTTAATACCTTATTAAGTGAAGCCTGGGTTAAGTCAAACCTTGATCTAATCAACTGCAAGAATCTTAAAGATCTCTGGGAGGCTCTGGAATTCTCACCTGAGAACTTTACAAATGATCTAAGTTACAGAGTAACTGACTCAGGACCTCACAGTTTTTGATACTCAAAGGGCTCTAAATATTGGGAGGCTGTGGATGATTCATTTGAGAACTTTAAAAATAACTGTAAGTTATGGAAGACACTAACTCAGGACCTCAAAGTTTATGATGCCATCTTTAAACAAGGTGCTAAGCAAGATAGAATTAAAGTGGGTCAAATGATAAAGAGACACTTAGGTATTAAGTTAAAAGCCCCGATTTTTTCATGGTTTTGGTCTCAAACAGTGATGTCATCTTGGACCTCTTCAATGGAGAGATAAGATGAAATTATACCCATATCCTTTAAGTTCATTGTCTTCAATTATATTCTAACCTTTAATTATCCTAAGAGAAGAAAAGTTCTAAAGTATTAGAAGTGTTATATCTTCTCTTTTAGGGTTGATATCATTTTATGGTCTTGACCATGCTTTATATTGTTTTGTTTTTCCTTCACCTTTTCATTTACTTTTTTTTAAATGCACCTCTTGAGGCATGTATTTGATTACTGAATTCTCTGTTCACTTCTTGTCTTTTGGGAAATTCTGTAAGTCCTCTATTTTGTTGAACATTCATCTTTTTCCCTGCAGTATATGCTGAATTTTGTAGGGTTGTGCATTCTAGGTTGTAATACCATGTTCTTTGCTTCCTGAAAGATGCTATTCAGGTCTTCAAATCCTTGAATGTTGCGGCTGATGAGTCCTTTCCGAATCTGATTGTGTGTCCAGTATATTTGAATTGTTTTCTTTTTACTATTTGCAATATTCTCCCATTTATGTGAGAATTCTGGAATTTGGCTATTACAACCCTTGTGGTTGTTATCCTGAGATCTCTTTCTGGAGAGGTCCTATGGATTCTTTCAATGATTATACTGTTATATTATTCTCATAGATTTGGAAAGATTTCCCTTATAATTTCCTGCATGATGTTTTTCAGGTTTTTTAGTGCATGATGTTTTTCAGGTTTTTTGGTTGGTCCAGGTTTTTTTGTTGTTCCAGGCTTTCTGTTAGTCAGAGGATTCATAGATTATCCTGGATCCATTTTCCAGGTCATTTGCTTTCCCCAAAAGGTACATTACAGTTTCTTCAATTTTTTCAGCCTTTTTAAATTTGTTTGATTGAATATTGTAGTCTTGGAGATCCATTGGTTTCTATTTGTTCAATTCTAATTGTTTTTTTGGGGCGGACTTTTATTTTCTTCAGTTAGCTTCTGTGTTTCCTTTTCCAGTTGGCTATTTTACTTTTAATGGAGTTTATATCTTTTGTTAGTTTTTCTTAATTTTCCTGAGTTTCATTTCTTTTTCCATTTTTCTTCTTTCTCTCTTCTTCTGTTTTGATACTTCCCTATGAGGGATTTTTCACTGTTTATTAGTGCATAAAGACCTCATAATCAAATGCAGAAAGGCAATAATATTGAATACATCCTTTACAAATGATAATGTAATAAAAACCACAAGCAAAAATGGGCCATGGAGAGATAGAGCTAAAACAAATTGGAAACTAAATAATCTCATTTTAAAAATTAGTGGATCAAGCAACAAATCATAGAAAGAATTAATGATTTCATCCTAGTCAATGACAATAACAAGACAAGATAACAAATTTATGGGATACAGTCAAAGTATTATTAGGGGATATATTATATCTCTAAATGCTTATGTTAATTAAATAGCTAAAGAAGAATTCAATGAACTGAGCATGCAATTTAAAAAGTTAGAGCAAGAAAAACTAAAACCCCCACAATTAAATAGAAATTCTAAAAATTATAGAAGAAATTAATAAAATTGAAAGTAAGTAAACTATTGAACTAATAAATAAATCCAAGAATTGATTTCATAAAAAAACAATAAAACAGATAAAACTCTGGTTAGTTTCATTAAAAAAGAATCAAGAAAATGATGTTGCTTGCATCAAAACTGAAAAAGGTAAATACACCATTAATGAGGAAGAAATTAAAGTATTAATATAGAACTTTTTCTCCCAACTCTGTGGCAATATATTTGATAATCTAAGAGAAATGGCTGAATATTTATGAAAATATAAATTGCCAGGTTAAATGCAGAGAAAATTAAATACCTAAATAATCTAATCTCAGAAAAAGAAATTCATCAATCCTTGAATGAACTCCCTAAGGAAAAAAATTTCTAGGGCCAGATGGAATTGCAAAATAATTCTATTAAAAAGTTAAGGGGGGCAGCTAGGTGGTGCAGTGGATGGAGCACTGGCCTTGGAGTCAGGAGTACCTGAGTTCAAATACGGCCTAGTTGTATGACTTTGGGCAAGCCACTTAACCCCATTGCCTTGCAAAAAAAAAAACATAAAAAAAGTTAAGGAACAATTGTTCCAATTCTGTATAAATTATTTGGAAAAATAGGTGAAGATGGAATTTTGCCTAATTCTTTCTATGACATCAATATGATGCTTATAACAAACCAGGAAGAGACCAAACAGAGAAAGAAAATTATAAACCAATTTTCCTTATGAATATGGATGCAAAAATCTTAAACAAAACTTTAGCAAAGCAATTACAGCAAGCCATCACTAGGATAATACACTATGACCAAGCAGGATTTTTTCCAAGATTGTAGGGTTGGTTCAATATAAGGAAAACTGTCAACATAAATGACTGCATTAATAATAAATCTAACAGAAAGCATCCAGTTATCTTAATAGATTCTGAAAATGCCTTCAATAAAATACAGCACACATTCCTATGTAAAAATACCAGAAAGCATTGGAACAAATGCATTGTTCCTTAAAATGATAAGCAGTATCTAGTTGAAACCATCAACAATATTAAATGCAATGGGGATTAACTAGAAGCCTTCCCAATAAGATCAGGGTTGAAACAAGGGTGCCCATCATCACCACTAGTATCCAATATTGTATTAGAAGTGATAACTGTGGAAATAAGAGAAGAAATAGAAATTGAAGGAATTAGAATTGACAATGAGGAAGTGAAATTTTCACTCTTTGAAGATAAAATAATGATATACTTAGAGAACCCAAGGAAATCATCTTAAAAAAAAAAAAAACTCCTTGAAGCAATTAATAAATTCAGCAAAGTATCAGGATCTAAGTAAACCTACATATATCCTCAGCATTTCCATATATTACGAACAAGACAAGAAAGATAAATCCCATGTAAAATAAAATTAGACAATATAAAATACTTGGGAGTCTACCTGCCAAGGCAGACCCAGAAACTCTGAAAACAACTATAAAACACTTTACAGACACACATACAAATCATATCTAAATAACTGGACAAATATCAACTGCTCATGGAAAGGCTGAGTTAATATAATAAGAATTACAATTCTAACTAAATTAAACTACTTATTTAGTGCCATACTAGTAAAACTTCTAAAAAATTACTTTAGTGATATAGAAAAAATGTAACTAAATTCACATAAAGGAACAAAAAGCCAAGAATATCAAGAGATTTAATGGGGAATAAAAATAAAAGAAGGCAGCTTAATCTTATCAGATCTAAGGTAATAGCTAAGAAAGAGTATTGGATCAGTGTAACAGATTAAGTACAAAAGTGACAACAGGAAATGATTATAGTAATCTGCTATGTGAAAAACACAATGAGTCCAGCTTCTGGGGTAAGAACAAACTCCAATAAAACTGCTGGGATAACTGGAAGATAATATGACAGAAACTAGTATTTGACCAACATCCACCACCCTAGATCAGATAAGATCAAAATATGTGCAGGATTTAGACATAAAAGATAATATTAAAAGCAAATTAGGAGAACAAGGAATAGGTTATTTGTCAGAACTATGGAAAGGGGAGCAGTTTATCAACAAGAAAGAGAAAGAGAACATTACAAAAACAAACAAAAAAGTGAACAAACTTGGTAATTTTGAGTACATTAAATTAAAAAGATTTTATGCAAACAAAACCATTCTAACCAAGATAAAAGGCAATGCAGTAAATTGGGAAACAATTCCAGCAACTAATTGTTCTGACAAAGGACTCATTTCCAACTTTTACAGAGAACTGAGTCAAATTTATTTAAAAAAAAGCAAAACAAGCCATTCCCCAATTGACAAATGGTCAAAGGATATGCAAGGACAATGTTTAGACAAGGAAATCAAAGCTATTTATAAGCATATGAAAAATTGCTCTAAACCATTACTGATTAGGGAAATGAAATTACAGCATCTCTGAGGTACAACCCTACAGCTCTCAGATTGGTCTCTATAACCAGAAAGAATAATCATAGATACTGGAGGGAATATGGGCAATCTGGGGCACTAATGCCCTGTTGATCATGAACTGATCCAGCCTTTCTGGAGAGCCATTTGGAATAATGCCCAAAGGGCAACAAAATGAATATACTTTTTGATCTAGCAATACCAATCCTGGGCCTGTATCCTAAAGAGATCATGAAAAAGGGTAAAGACCCCATATGTACAAAAATAGTCATAACAACTCTTTTTGAAGTGGCAAAGAATTAGAAACTGAGGGGAAGTTCATTAATTGGGGAATGACTGAACCAAATGTGATGTATATATGTCATGGAATACTATTGTTCTATTAGAAATCAGGAGGGATGGGATTTCAGAGAAACTTGCATCAATTGATGATGAGTAAGATGAGTAGAACCAGAAAAACATTACATACCTTTATGACAATATGGGATAATAATCAAACTTGATTTACTTGCTCATTAGATCAGCAAAATGATTAGGGACAATTTAAGTGAATTCACGATAGACAATCCCATCAGCATCAAGAGATGCTGGAACTATGGATTTTGAACAAAGATCAAAAATTATTATCTTCAATGTAAAAGAAGATCTCTTGTGTATTACATAATTTATTTGTCTAATAATTTTCTTTCTCCTTTATGGATGTTCTTTTCTCTCAACATGTCCAATTTTGATTTATGGATATCATGGAACCACATTGAAAGACTTTATCAGATTATCTTCTGTTGGAGAGGAGGGAGAAGGAAAGGGAGGTGAGGAGAAAAATTTGTAAAATTCAAAACCTTGAAAAAGGGATTGGTAGAAACTACTATTGTTTGTAGTTGGAAAACAAATTAAATATTTATATAATAAAACTACCTAGTACTGGTAGAAAATTGAGTAATGGATCAATGGATTAGGATAGGTTCAAAAGAAACAGCAGTAAATGAATATAGTAATCTACATTTTGACAAACTGAAAGACTTTAGCTTCTGGTTAAGAAGTCACTAGTTGACAAAATTGTTGGGAAAACTAGAAAATAGTATGGCAAAAACTAAGCAAAGACCCATATCTCTTACCCTATACCAAAATAAGGTAAAACTGTACAGAGTTTAGACATGAAGTCCAACACCACAGATAAATGAATAGATCAAAAATATTTTATCAGATCTACAGAAAGAGAAGAAATTCATGACAAATATAAACATGCATATGAATGAATATTGAAAAATAGAGTACATTTATAAATTGTAAAATGAATGGTTTTGATTATATGAACTTTAAAAGATTTTGCACTAACCAAATCAATGCTGCTAAAATTTGAAGGAAAGCTTAAAGTTGGAAAACCATCTTTACAACTAGGGGTTATGGTAAAGGTCTCATTTTTAAAATATATAGAAAATTGCATCAAATTTATAAGGTTGCAAGTCATTCCCCAATTGATAAATGGTCAAAGGATTTAAATAGACTATTTTCAAATGAAGAAATTAAAGTTATATATAATCATATGAAAATGTTCCAAATCACTATTGATTAGAGAAATGTGAATTAAAACAATTATAAGGTATCACCTCACTTCTACCAGATTGAATAGGATGACAAAAAGGGAAAATGATCTATGTCAGAGAGGTTGCAGGAGGACTGGGACTTTAGTGCATTTCTGATGAAGTTTTGAACTGATCCAACCATTCTGGAGAGTAATATGGAACTATGCCCGAAGAGCAATAAAATCGATCATAGCCTTTGCCCCAGTAATTCCAGTACTAGGCTTATATCCAGAATAAATCATAAAAAAATGAGAAAAGTCCCATATATTCCAAAATATTCATAGCAATTCTTTTTGTAGTGACTAAGAATTGGAAAATGAGGAGGTGTCCATTAATTGGGGAATGGTTGAACAAGTTTGGTACAGGAATGTTATGAAATACTATTGTTCTATAAGAAAACATAATTGATCAGACTCTAGAGAAGCATGGAATGAATTGCAGGATCTAATGCTAAGTGAAGGGAACAGAACCAAGAGAACATTCTACACATTATCAAAAACATTGTGAGGTGAGTTGATCACCCTAGAGAGATGCAGTTCCTCTTAGCAGTTCAGTGAGCTACAACAACCCTATTAGGCTATGAACAATAATCTTCCCATCAAGAGGGAAAAAAAAAATAGCAAAACAAAGCAAAATAACCAGAACAACAACAAAAAGTCCCTTCAGATTCTGATGAACAATACATTCACCTTTTTAATAATTTATCCTTTATATGTCTTTCCATTAATCCTAATTCCTCATACCAAAAATGACCAAGATGCATTTTTTTTATGTTTTTGCGTGGCAAATGGGGTTAAGTGGCATGGCAAAGGCCACACAGTTAGGTAATTATTAAGTGTCTGAGCCCGGATTTGAACTCAGATAATCCTGACTCCAGGGCCTGTGTTCTATCCATTACACCACCTAGCTGCCACTAAGATGTAAATGTTTTTAACACAATTGTGCATAAACAATACTCACCTGACTGTTTATCATTGAAGGGAGAAGGGTGGGAAAGAAGGGTGGAAGGAAATTTTGTAACTTACAAATATAAACATGCATATGAATGAATATTGAAAATCTTTCATAACATGTATTTGAAAAAATAAACTATCAATTGAAAAAAAAACACTAGAAAGTGTAGGAATAAATGGAGATTTCCATAAAATAAAATAATGATAAAAAGAAAATGATGGGTGAAAATTTTAGTTAGGAAATCCAGGAGGGGTAGTTCATATTCTTTGTCTATGAAACATGTCTGGCAAATGACATTTGGCCTTGTTGAGGACTGTCGATGAGAACTATCAAAAGACCCTCTATTTGGTTTTTGAAGGAATCAAATTTTTAGATATAGTTTTCTTATATGAACCATAAATCTATGTTTATTCAATAAACATTTATTGCATTTAGATCTATCTAATATTTCCTAAAAGAAGCAAATTTTTTTCTTCCAGGTGACTTTTAAACATTTAAAGACTGGTATAATATTCTTCCAAGTATTGGCTCCCCATACTAAAAATACCTATTTCTTTCAAATGATAATCATAAATGATGAAATCATGATTATTTGGAATTAAGCCTGCATGATCAAAAAGAGGAAGGTTGATACTTGTGATAAAATCACTTGTGTGTTACTTGCTATCTATGTGACAGTAGACTAGTCATTTAACCTCTATACATTGGTCCCTTCCAGCTCTAAATCTGTGAATATATATTCAGATGTTTAGCCTAGTTACTTCCTTTGTATATTATCAGGCTTTTTAAAAATGGGGAGCCTGAACTGTACAGAGTTCTTCTAGATACATATGGCAACATTATCACCATTTAATTTGGGTCTCTTTAAGCAACATCATATGTGATATGTTGACTTATAGGTTCTACTCTATAGTTTTACTTACTCCATGAAATCATAGTAGCCTAATCAATTATGGAATTTCATTCTGTCTCTAGCCTTCTTCCACTGGAAGTTCATCCTGCTCTTGTGGGCCCTTCCTTTGATTGGTTGGCTACTCCTTAACATTTAACTTTAAATAAATTACCTTGGTATGTTTTGCCTTCATTCCTCTCCTTTCTTGGGTCCAATCTTTACCTTAACAGAGTATATAGTTTACTATAATGTATTAATTTAATTAAGATTTGTTCAAAAGTTTTCCTTCTATTAGCATTTGTCTTCCAGATTGAAATAAGTAAAAAGAATGACATAAATCATGTTTAATAGCTGACCTTCAGTTTTGATAGTGAATATGAAACTCCTGTAAGCCAAAAATGATATATAAATTTGATGTTATATTCGTAAAATTTTATTAACGTATTGAGCAATGCACTTTTTTTTTGCTATGGATCATGTCCTTTATGCACTCCCCTCATAGCAAAAATAACTTCTTTTTTTCTTTTCTCTGAAGTTTTCTGGTCCTTGTGGATTGTTATCAAAGAAATATGTTTCATGTGTTTTCTTCTATATTTTTTGGCTTTACCCATTGTAATGACGTTGACAACAAATTAACTTTTGGCTTTCATATGAAGAAAATCAGAAGGTGCATCAGATGGGACACAGTTTGTCTTGTAAGTATTCATCCTCTGGGAGCAGAAGCAGTAAATAATAAAGGTAGAGTTGAATTACTAAATATATTAAAAATATCCTACTAACATATTCTGACTACAAGGTAGCAAGGTAGCAATAGCACTGCCACACCCTCATTAAAATTTGCTACTATAAGGACAAGGATTAAATTAAAACAAAATTTAGAGGAAGTAATCAACTAATCTGACTAAAATATTGGCAATCTTAACTTTATGCATTTTTCCTCATTTGGAAATAAATAACATTTATTATTCTGTTGAGTCTTATATGTGTCTGACAAAGACTGAATAAGGAGTTTCTAATACATAAAATAACAGTAATTGTTGCTATGCTTTCCTGTGATCAAGAGAACAATAATAAAGACGGAAAAGAAAATTTTAAATCATTCTATTTTTTCATGGTTTTCTGTTAAAAAAAAGGAGAAAGAAAGTACAATTCATATGCTAGATACATGCCTTATGTGATAGTAAATTATTTCCCTACCTTAGACTTATAAAGTTTATAGTTGAAACTGGTGGGTTATAATAATAGATCATTTGTGCTCCTATCTTTCTTTTCTTTCCTTTCTCCTCTTCTACCTCCTCCTAATTTCCTAATACTACTCCTCCTGTTCTTAGTAATTAGTATTTATAGAACACTTAAAAGTTTGGAAAGCACTTGACATATCATTACTTTTATTGGCTCAACAACCATGTGGTATAGTTGTAATTATCTTGCACATTTTGTAGACAAGGTAGCAGAGGCAGTAAGTAAGTGAGTTGCCCATAGTTGAGTGCATGAGGAAGAAACTTTTTATTCCAAAAGGAGCACCCCATTCTAATGACTTCTGTGGTATCTCAGGAAGCATTCTTTTCTATATTGAACCTCATCCAAAAATTATTATCTTGACGTATGGGTTTAGAGAATCTGTGTATAATAGAATGTATTTTCTTATTAAATTTATGAAAAATTATTGTTGCCTATATTGATTTTGAAGGAACTTATTGTTAGTTTTTGGAATTGATTCCAATTTACCACTTTCCTCACCATGAATACTTTTTTTTTATAAATAAGGTAATTCCTACCTGCATAACCTCATTAGATTGTAAGTTCCCTGATGGTGTGAATTGTACTTTGCTTCAGGCTTATAACAATGTCTTGGGCATAAAAAGTATCTAATGAGTTTTTTTATTGATAGGAAAAATGTATAATCAGAGTAGTTTCTTACTGGATTCCATAGATTCCCCACTATCAGAGTGAAGCATACCTCCTGGAACAAAATAACCTCCTGGAACAAAATAAAATATTCCCTAATGAGGAACCATCTTCCAAGGTAACATTTAGCTCTCCCTTACTTATAATCAGGAAGATATGAAATCTCCTGGTCCTCCTAGATAATAATACCAGGTACATCACTTGAAAGTTCTCAAAGGTTACAACTAGGTGAGTTGCTTGTCTCTGTCGTCTTTTATATTTATGAAAAGTATCCAAAAGGTGACATCTGATGGTTTTGCCCATCATAACTATATCTATAGTTCTATATTTCTACCAGCTCCTAGCAACATTGGTGACTTTCACATGAGACCAAATTTCAATTTTAGAAATTAAATATTTAAAAATTAAAGGTATACAGTGCAGAGGAGATTATTGTAAAATTTCTTTTTGAAAAATTCATTCACTCACTTAAGAAACAGAGGGGATCCAAGCATCTATCTGTATGTGTATCTATGTATCTGTCTATCTGTCTGTCTATCTGTCAATTTATCTATCTATCTATCTATCTATCTATCTATCTATCTATCTATCTATTAATCTTGTCATTGAATCCAGGCAGATTTTATGTCAACCTCATCTCATAAAAAAGAGTAATAATATTGATAAATTTCATATAGCATGACAAGGTTTTAAAAACCATTTACAGATATCTAATGTCATCTTCAAAATAAACTTTAAATATAAAGTCAGGATAATATGATCATTTTAGAATTGAGGAAACCCAGGCAGACTAAGGTTAAATTACTTTTCCATGTTCATACATCTAGTAAGTATCTGTAGCAATATTTGAATTCATGACTTACTGACTCCTTGTCCAAGGATTTATCCTTGTTTCTTGACATTGTCTGTCTGTCTCTGTCTCTGTCTCTGTCTCTGTCTCTGTTTTTCTCTCACTCTGTCTCACACTCTTTCCTATTATATTATGATAGATGAATTTGTTTTAAAATCTCTGTGGTATGAGTTAAGAGGTATATAGTTCTTGAAAACTGAAACAAAGAGATATGAGACTATATAAATATGTGTGCATTTATGTGCACTTATACATATATATTTATGATTATACATGCATATGAGCATGTATTCATACAGATAGATAAATAGATACATATCAAAATAATTATACAAATTGAATTCAGAAAGTATTAATAAAGATTCATATTTTAATATTCTTAAATAGCACTAAACTTTTGAAACTATGCATATGTATATTTATATGTGTACTTATCTCTATATATAAAACCATGCAACTATATAAAAATGCAATACATGCATTTGAATTTATATTATGTATTTATGTACAAATATACAGATAACTACTTGTGGAAATATAACTACAAAGTTACAAGTTTTAAGCGGGTATATAGTTTGCACAGAGCACATAATATAAATATGTATGTGAATATGCATATTTACTTCTACATGTCTATGCAGTATGTCAAATATCTTAGTGTATTTTTATATTAAAACCTTAAAATAACACTATGACTTTTTTGGATGCTCTGTACCTCTCACTTTCTCTTAATCTCTCAAATTTATATATGATATACATATAAATACCCATATGTACATATGAATATAAGCAAAAGTTATATATGTATGTGTATTGTATATTTATACAGTTGTATAGTCATTTATATTAGCATATATATATATATATATAACTATGGAAATACACATGTGTGTATAGACTATAGACAGATAGATGAATAGATATTGATATAGATACTGATTATATATATTATATATAATCTCTCTCTCTCTCTTTCTCTCTCTCTCTATATATATATAGCTAGTGAGAGAGACAGAAATGACTTGATTTTTCAATCATTTCAATCATCCTTTACATAATTAGGTAATAATTAGGTAATAAGTTTCTCCAAAATTTCAATACTATCTGTAAAATAAAAGAACATACTATGCCTTACAAAGCCCATGCTTACAACTTCTCCATCTTAGACTTACCAGAATTTGAAACTGCTCTAGGATTCTTCATGTCACCTCTGTTGCTATTTTGAGGCATATACACAATGTGCCTCTTCAAAAAGTTGTACTCTGAAAATATTTTGTCATCTCCATATTTATTTTTCCTTAAAATTTGATTCATTCTTATCCTAGATATTAGTTCTCAATTGTCTACAAGGTTACTATGACCCACTTAATTAAATATGGTGTTCAGACAATTACAGAAGAGAAACATTAATTTCAAGTAACCTGAAGCTACTGGTCACTATTTACAACACTGAACTTTAAAAAATCATTTTGATCTGTCTCCCAACAATTTTTGCTATATACTGTAAATTTAGACATGAATTTTTAGGGAAAGACATATTAAACAGAACCACCCCCCTTCCTTTTTAAGGGCTTTATCACCTAGCTTTAGCTTAAATGATGGAAGTTAAATTATTAAAGTTGAAAAATAAATCTTACCCACAGCTGAGACCCAAGTTTAATTATGTTAATGAACACCAAAAAGTAAAATTGTCTTTTTCATGCAAAAGATATAAAAACCATAGGGGCTCTAGTTATCCTGGAAAAGATATCTTTTTCTTTCTTTTCTTTTTAGTTTTTGCACGGCAATGGGGTTAAGTAGCTTGCCCAAGGCCACACAGCTAGGTAAGTTTTAAGTGTCTGAGGCCAGATTTGAACTCAAGTACTTCCGATACCAAGGTTGTGCTCAATCCACTGTGCCACCTAGCCACCCCTTGGAAAAGATATCCTAAAAAAGAACTAGATACAAAGGGAAAAAACAAAGTTCAAGAGATAAAAATAGATCTTTTAGTTAACTGTCCACTGAAATGTATAACAGCCAAGTTAAGGCAGAATTCAGCCAGCAAGCCTTTCCCCTTTAGCTACTCAACTACAAATGGCCCTATTATCCAGCATTACAATGCAATTGTAGCTTCACAGCTCATATATCACACATTTTCTGGGTTGGAGAGAACATTTCTCAGGCAGCAGATTATTAAGTGTTCAATTTTCTTCTCTAAAGCACAACTGTGCCAGTATCTATGGAACTTCTTGGTATGAATTTGAGTTCTGATCATTTAAAAATCAAAAGAGGATTGTGACATTCATTCCCATGGATTGTTGGAAATGTGGAGACTTTTAAAGACTGAATTGGGAGGATAGTGACAAAGTATTTCACAAACAAGTTCCCTTAGAAACTTTCAGAAAATCTCTTTTTTTAGACTAACAGCTCATAATATATTTCAACATTTGAATTTAATTAACAATTCACATTTTAACATGGAATAAGGTTTCTTCTTAGATTCCTAAGATTGCTCCTGTATTCTGGAGGATTTGTCTGTCTTCTATAAAGAATTATCAGACTTGGCATGAGCACAATAATACCTATGAATTGATCAATGTTAATGTTAGGGCAGGGCCAGACAGGACAAAAGCAAAATTAAAAGGCAATTGAAATGGATTTTTTTTTGGCAATGTATTCATTTTTATAAAAAGGATCAGGAACTGTCAGGGCTTGATTTCTAGGTTATGGGTTTTTTAATTGTTTTTTCCTTTTAATTTTTGTATAATAGGTCAATTAGCTGCAGTATAGCATTTGTTATTCAATTATAAACTAATTTATGTGGTATTGAAGATTCAACAACAATAAAAAAATCAGTCCCTTCTCTGAAAGTACTAGCAATCTAATGCAAGGTCTGGATAAGTGTTCAAATTCAATTATTATCATTATTATTATTATTATTACTCTAATAATAATAATAATAATAATAATTATTATTATTATTATACTTTAGCCATGGTCAGAGAGCCTAATAGTGAAATTCTAGAAACCATTCTTGGAAAATTAGTATCTTTTGAGATACAGATTTTTTTCATTTACTCTACTAAGTATTTTTTTATCTGTGATTTAAATAAACTTACATTGACATCTTGCCCTAATTAAACTATGCAAGTGATCAAGGAGCTCAACACCTTTGCTTGAAGACCACATTTACTCTGTTTCACCCAAGCTGAACCACTTTTAAATTCTGCTTCTCTGATATACATTGAAATTAATAGTTTCTTAGAACATTAATTCTGGAAGGATTAAAATAATACACCTGGTCCTACACCTATATTTTATTAGCTACACCTATATTTTAAATATACCTATACTTTAAAGCCCTCCTTAAGTAAATTCATCAACAGAAACACTTTGTCTAGATGATGGCTTGATTTTTTTTTTCTTTGAAGTCATAAAATTTTTTTTTCCTAAGCCATAAATGTTGAAATCTCCATCAGAGGAGAAACCATTTACAATAATGAAACTATAGATTTGAAATAAGATTGGAATGTATCTAAAGAAGAGATTTTTACTCAATATGGAATGTAATAGAACTTTAATGTTTTTGGGGAGACATTATAGAGAAATCATTGTGGTCTCAGGAAGTCCTGCATTTGAATCCTTAAGCTAATATATATTGGTGGTGTGACCTTTAATCTTCCAGATCCTCAGATATCTCTAAAGGCCAGAAATTATTAATCAGCTCTAATGGAGTAAATTTTCATTCAGCATGTTCTCCACATCAATGAAATTATAAATTTTCCAAAAACAATAATTAACAATAGTAAGATAATCAAAAAGACCACTAACCAATAGAAACTACCTGAATTTTTTTTTTTACTTTGGACCTCTTCCACTCGAAAACACATTTTCCAATCTGCAGAACTGGGAATTATAATTCCTGCCTTGGTGACATCATAAAACCATTATAATATTAAAATGAAACAATGGAAGCGAATATATTTTTAAATGAAGCCCTTTGAAATTGTTAATTTTTTTTGTCTGTAATAGATTTGCTAATTCATTTGCATAGAAAAAATTTGTTGACACAATTCCTTCTACAAATGCAAAGGGGTAGCTGTCCCACAAATTTTATTTAATAAAATTGTACTGGAGCAGCAAGAGATATAGTGACTTGTCTAGTGTAAAAGAGATGGTATGTGACAGTAGGAGTATTATTAAGTTCACTTGACTCAATATCTGTTTCTTCACTTTATCAGAGTAGACTCTCTTCACAAATGTATATTAAAATTCAATCATCAAATGAGGTATTTTCTTTGAGATTATTACTCATAGACAAGCATTTTTTAAGTTGAAAGCTTTAGTTTCCCAGGTCCAAAGACTATCAATTAAGATATATTAGTAAAAGTGTCAAAGCAAAAAGCAAGATTATAAGTAACAATCTGCAAGAGAAACTCCTTCCTCAAGCCATAGGTCAGCATAGTAATTGTAAAAAAGAGGGTGAGGTCAATTTACAGAGAAGTCAGGTTTCATTTTCAGCACTAATATTGAAAGAACTTGGAGTGAAAGCTTGAGAATAACAGCATTACTGCCAAGCTAAAAAAATCCATAAGGTGCAATTGCTGGGGAGGGAAGGACAAGGCCTCCCTTAGTATATATTGATGGAAAGGTCCACATTTTCATTGTATGACAGCCCAATCCTGTTTTTCTTTTTTCCCCTCTGATGGTACTTAAAGTTCAAAAACACCCAGAAAATAGATACCTCGTGAACAAAGTAGGTAATTCTTTCTTTGAAATATTTGTGGCTGCTTCAGTGCAGGAACAATTGGGTTGTCTGATGAAAGCCCAAATGTCAAATTGTTTTTATGATTTTGTTGCTGTTGAGGGGAGATTATTTAACACTAGTATAAAAAGTGACAAGTCTGTCAACAACATTTATGGCATATTTGCCATGTACATGTCTATAGCAGCTGGGCTCAGGTGGCCAGTTTTTGCAGTCTCCTCTGCTGCCAATCAAGTCCTTTCTTTGACTTTTCATTTGTGAAATATTTCTTTTAGTTCTTCATTCAGTCTCACCTTTAAAGTATGGTAAAACAAGCTTATTCAGATTTCATGTTTATAGGGCTTAAGGCTAGAAAGGACTTTATGGTTAAGTACATAGTTGATAGATGAGAGATAGCTAGATAGATAGATGGACAGATGATAGATAAATAGACAGATCATAAATAGGGATAGAAATGGACAGAAAAACAGGGGGTGGTCGAAAGACTAGTGTAAAGGGGGGTAACATTAGAGGCATAAAAGCCTGGTCCTCAGAAAGATAAGATAAAGACTAATCTATCAGAGCTATGAAATGCCAGGGTAAGAATCTGAGTTTGGCAGAGATGGAAAAAAAAATAGAGGAGAAGCATGTAAAATAAATAGAAGAAAGTTTCCAGGTCAATCACATCATTGGAAGAAGTTTGGATACCAAATCATAGTTAACTTTTCCTTCTTCAGAAATAAATAGCATTTCCTTAATGCTATGGTTCAGTTAAATCCAGTAAAATCACTAGTCTCATAGTTAAACAACTTATATTTAAATACTTGCTTTGGTTCTCAAATTTTTATCTTTATTTTGCCTTATGTTTTCTTGCATGCCAGGTGATAAACACTGTCACTTGGCCTGAGAATGGGGTTGGATTCATTAAGTAACTGTGCTGGATGTTTCCAAGTTATTGTTTTTCCCCATAAGAATACCTTAGTATTTAACTGAGATTAGCTTGAATGTAAAAACTGTTAATATAGCTTACAAATATAGTAAGGTAGTAAACATAAAGCAAAGAGGTTTACTTTGCTACATATTCAATGGGGAACATTTCACTGAAAATGCACTCTCATAGGGCTTTTATCATTTACTTTCTTTATAAAATGTGTGAAGCCCCCTGTAGCAATATATGAAGAAATTTATTATAGGAGACAGGATGTCAAGATAAAGGGAAAAGACACTGTATTTACTAAATGTTAGCTTTATGATTCTTGATTAATGTCAGGATTTCTGTCACCTCACTTAAGAAATATGCTAATACCACTTATACCGACTATTAATCACTCTTGTGGAGAATTTAAGATTGTTATTTTTAATTTCATATTTTAAATTATAGTAAGGTTTAACAGAAATTAATGAATTTTTGGTTTAATTTTAACAACTATGGAAAGGATAAGCTACAAATAATTTCCCCTAAAACAAAGTGACATACAGCAACAGCATAAAATAAAAATAGAAATTTTGATTTGAAAAACAAAATTTAAAAAATACTTTTTAAAATAATTATCTTTTAATTTCTAAATCCAAAAATAAAATAAAAATATCAGTGGTGAGGGGCACCTTTGAAGTCATCACTCATGTCTTTTTATAATGGATAGGTTGCTCAAACTAATCTAAATAGCAGGAGCTCTAGTCTTCTTAGTGTCTTTAGCCTCTGCTCTCAAGGACATGGACTAAGAGATCTCTCTAAAATGAAAAAGGAGTTTATTGAGCACTTTTGTAAGAAGTGCTTGTATCCTGCAGAAGAGTAACACTGACATCAGTGTTTTCTCTAATTGACACAAATGCACAAACGACTAGCCATGGGAACTAGGAGACAGGTTACCAAGACAATATTTGAATTATAATCTATAGCTATAATTTAGCAAAAAGAATTCTACCTTGGGGAGCAGCAACTGAAAATTGCAACAGATTGAGATTAGGGGACACGATGGAAGTTGTCAATAATTTGTGTCTGTAGGAAGACAGTTATAATGAAAGAGAAATTAGAGCTCTTAAAATATGAAGAAAAATTGAAGTGCACTTAAATTTTATCTCTTAGAAAGTAAATTATTTGTACAGGGAAATTAGGAGAATAACTGCTTTCAAATATTTAAAAGTTGATGAAAAGTGGAAAGGTAGATAAATAGGTAGAATTTACCAAAAACTGATCGCTATTAAGTGAAAAAGAAAACTTTTAAACATAATAGTCTTAAAGTACACTGAGAAAACATAATGGATTTCTCCCAAATTGTAGTTTTACTATAAAATATAAAAGGTAGCACTGCAGAAAGAATGCCAAGCCTAGAGTCAAGAAAATTTGTATTAAAATCACATGCTTACTTGTGTGACCCTGGGAAGGACACTCATTCCATGCATGACTCAGTTTCTCCATCTATAAGATGAGGATAATGCCCAACTAAGAGGTCTGTTGTAAGTATCAAATCAGGCAATATTTGTAAAGTGGTTACTTAGCCGTAGTAATAGTTGTTATTGCTATATGGTCCCATTTATATTATAATGATATGATTATGCAATAAATATCAATTCTTTAAAACATACAAATGAAACAGTGGCAAATGATTACAGCAATCAGCTGTTTGAAAAACACAGAGACATCAACTTTGGGGATAAGAACTCACTATTTGAAAAAATTGTGGGGAAAACTGGAAAATAGTAGGGCAAAAACGAATTATAGACTGACATTTCACAACCTATACCAAAATAAGGTCAAAGGGGCTACAGGATTTAGACATTAAAGGGCAACACCATATATAAATGAATAGACCAAGGAATACTCTATTTGTCATAACTATGGAAAGGGGATAAATTTATGACCAAAGAGCAATTAGTGTACATTATAAACTGCAAAAAGAATGATTTTGACTATATTAAATTTTTCTTCCCTAATACAATCAATGCTTCCAAAATTAGAAGGAAAGCAGAAAACTGGGAAACAATCTTCACAATTAGGAGTTCTGATAAAGGTCACATTTCTAAAATATACAAAGAATTGCATCAAATTTATCAGGTTAAACGTCATTCACCAATTGATAAATGGCCAAAGGATATGAATAGACAGTTTTCAATTGAAGAAATTCTAGCTATATATATATATATATATATATATATATATATATATATATATAATCATATGAAAGAATGCTTCAAATTATTATTGATTCAAAAAATGTAATTTACAAAAAAAACCCAATGAGTTATAACCTCACATCTCTCAGATTGGCCAAGATGAGAATAAGGGAAAATGGTCAATGTTTGAGAGGTTGTGGGAGGATTGGGACAGTGATGCATTGCTGGTGGAGTTGTAAATGGATTCAACCATTCTGAAGAGCAATATGGAGTATGTCCAAAGAACAATAAAAATACTCATTCTTTTTGACCCAGTTATTCTAATTCAAGGCCTATATCTAGAATAAATCATTGAAAATGGGAAAAGACCGTCATGATCCAAAATATTTATAGCAGCTCTTTTTTGTAATGGCAAAGAATTGGAAATTGAGGGAATGACCATCATTTGGGGAATGGCTAAACAAGTTATAGCACATGAATATTATAGAATACTATTATTCTGGAAGAAACTATTAAGACTCTAGAGAAGCATGGAATGACTTAAGGGATCTAATGGAAGCAAAGGGAGCAGAACCAAGAGAACAATGTCCACATTAACAGCAACATTGTGATATGATCAACCTTGATGGAAGCAGTTCCTCTCAGTAATTCAGAGTGCTAGGACAACCATATTAGACTTACTATAGACAATGTTATCCCTATGCAGAGGAAGAAAAACAAAGTACCTCCAACCCCCCCCCCAAAAAAAAATAACAACCCTTCAGAATCTGATGAACAATTTATCAAAATTATCTCCTATATATTTAATTCCCTTAATCCTAATTCCTCATACTGAAAATGACCAATCCATAGACATATTTATAAAAAAAATATATGTACAATGCTAAAATGACTGTTGCTGAGGGGAGGGGGGATGGGAAGGGAGGGTAGAAGGAAATTTTGTAATTTAAAAATAAACAAGTACATATGGATGAAAAATAAATAAATAAAATTAGATTCTTTAACAAATAGAAAGGTGAATATCAGCATTTACTTATATTCAATAAATAGGAGCTCTCATGCCCAATTTTTGACTTTGAGGATCAAATTTACCAAATTACATAAGAAAAATATTTCAATGTATTCTAAACTTAGTTAAAGAGTCCTTTCTAGGATTAAAACCCTATTTTTTGAATTCATAATATTTAGTAAAGTTTTAGTTATGACATCAAAATTGATTCATTGGTTTCTTTAGAGCTTCACTTTTTTAGAAAGGTTTCATTTATTTTGAGTTTTACAATTTTCCCCCAATCTTGATTTCCTCACCCACCCACCCCACCCACAGAAGGTTTTACATGGTTCTCATAGTATGCATTGATTTAAATTAAATATGATGAGAAATCATTTCCTTAAGGAAGAAACATATAGTATGAGATATAGCAGAATTACATAATAAGATAATATTTTTAAAAATTAAATAAAATAGTCTTTGATCTTTTTTCAAACTCCATAATTCTTTCTCAGGTTACAGATGGCATTCTCTGTCACAGACACCCCAAAATTGTGCCTGATTGTTTCTCTGTTGGTATGAGCAAGTCCATGAAGGTTGATCATCACTCCCATGCTACTGTTAGGGTGTACAATGTTCTTCTGGTTCAGCTCATTTCACTCAGCATCAGTTCATACAAATCCTTCTAGGCTTCCCTGAATTTCCATCCATCCTGGATTCTAATAGAATAATAGTGTTCCATCACATACATATACCACAGTTTGTTAAGCCATTCATTCTCCAATTGATGGACATTCCCTCAGTTTCCATTTCTTTGCCACCACAAACAGAGCTGCTATAAATTGTTTGTACAAGTGATGCTTCTATTATTTTTCATAATCTATTCAGGGTATAGACCCCAGTGGTATTGCTGGATAAAAGAATATGCACATTTTTGTTGCCTTTTAGGCATAATTCCAAGTTGCCCTCCAGAAAGGTTGAATGAGTTCACAACTCCACCAAAAATGTATTAGTGTTTGAGATTTGCCACATCCCTTCCAAAATTTATCATTGTCCTTTCTAGTCATATTGGCTAGTCTCAGAAGTGTGAGATGGTATGAAGGATCAATTTTAAAACAATAAAATTTACCTGTCAATTAATAGGATGAGAGAGAAATTAGATATGGCTCCTGACTTCAAGGAACTTTGTTCATAATTCTTATGACTCCATAGATGAAAATTCCAATTCTTTTATGTTCTATCATTTTGCATTAAAAATAAACTCCTTGAAGGAAGAGTCTATCAAAACTTGTATTTGTATTTCCAAGATCAATGTCTGTCATAAGCTGAATACTTAGTTCCTATTTACTAGTTCATGCAATACTTTAGATCCATATACATAACATGATCAGTGTATGCTAAGTACATAAATTCAAAATGTCATGATTTCAAAAGGTGATACCCTTAAAACTTTCTGTCTGAGATTATTGTTACTTTTTCTTTTATTTATGTTATCTGAACAAAGTTGTTTGGATAGTGTCTTCTTCATTAGAGAGTTATTTTCTTGAGAGTAGGGATTACCTTTTGTTTGTAATTTTTTATTTTGTTTTTTGCCTTTTTTCCATCCAAAGTTTTTATTATAGAGCCTGACATATGATAGGCATTAAATAATTGCTTGTCATTTTGGTAGGTAGACTACCAAGTATTTTACGTTGTCTGAAGGTATTTTAAATGAGATTTCTCTTTCTCTTGCTGCTGAATCTTGTTAGTAATATATAGGGATACTGAGGATTTAGGTGGGTTTATTTTATATCCTGAAACGTTGCTAAAGTTGCTAATTCTTTCCAGGTATTTTAAATGTTTTTTCTCCTAGGGTTGTCTTGTTATACCATCATGTCATCTACAAAGAGTGAGAACTTTGCTGCTTCATTACCAATTCTGATTTCTTCAATTTCTTTTTCTTCTATTATTCCATAAACTATCATTTATAAAACAATATTGAATAATAGCAGTAATATTGAGCATCCTAGTTTCACCCCTGTTCTTACTGGGAATGCTTCTAGCTTAACCCTAATACATATTATGCTTGTTGATGGTTTCAGATAGATACTGCTTATCATTTTAAGGAACATTCTATTTCTTCCTGTGTTCTTGAGTGCTTTTTAAGTAGGAATGGGTGTTGCATTTTGTCAAAAGCCTTTTCAGAATCTATTTAGAGAATCATATGATTTCTGTTAGATTTGTTGTTGATATGGTCATTATATTGCTAGGTTTCCTAATATTGAACCAACCCTGCATTCTCATTATAAACCATGTTTGAGGGGCAGCTAGGTGGTGCAGTAGGTAGAGCACAGGCCATGGAGTCAGGAGGACCTGGGTTCAAATTCAGCCTCAGATATTTAATAATTACCTAGCTGTGTTATTTTGGAGGAATCACTTAACCTAATTACCTTGCAAAAAAATATATATCCAGAGATCATAGTTTATTATCTTAATGATAATTTGCAGTAATTCCTTTGCCAATATTAGATTCAAAACTTTAACATCCATATCAGCTAGAGAAATTGTTCTACACTTTTCCTTCTCTGTTTTCACTTTTCCTGGTTTAGGTATCAGCACCATATTGTTGCCATAGAAGAAATTTGGCTAACCACCCTTTTTAAACCTTATTTTTTTTCAAATAGTCTTTATAGATTTGGAAACTACTGTTCCTTGAATGTTTGGTTGAATTCACTTATGAATCTATTTGGACCTAGAGATTTTTTTTGTTAGGGAATTAATTGATACCTTGATGAATTTCTTTTTTTGAGATAGGGCCATCTAAGAATTTAATTTCCTCTTCTTTTAATGAGGGCAATTTATATGTTTATAACTGCTCATCCTTTTCATTTAGTTTATCAAATTCATTGGCATACAGTTTGGCAAAATAGTTCCAAATTATTATATTAATTTCCCTCTCATTGGTGGTAAATTAACCTTTTTTATTTTTATACCAATAATTAAGTTTTCTTCTTTCATTTTTTTAAATCAGAGTGACCAAAGGTCAATCTATTTTACTGTTTTTTACTCACAAAACCAACTCTTTGTTTTATTTATTGATTTAATAGTCTTTTTGCTTTTACTTTTTATAGATTTCACCTTTAATTTTTCAAAATTTCTAATTTGATAATTATTTGGTTATTTTTAGTTTTGTTTTTAGTTCCATTCTCAATTTATTTATCTCCTCTTTCTCTTTTATTCATGTAACTTTTAGAGAAATAATAAATCCCCTAATAACTGCTTTGACTATATAACATAAGTTTTGGCATTTGTCTGGCTATTGGCATTGTCTTTGATGAAATCATTAATTCTTTGATTGTTGTTTATCTGTTCATTCTTTAAAATTAGCTTCTTTAGTTTCCAAATTAGTTTTATATCTATCTTTCCCTGATGTTTTCTTCCATATGATTTTTATTGCATCATAGTCTGAAAAGGATGCATCCAATATTTTTGCCTTTCAGAATTTGATAATGAGGTTTTCATGCTCCAATATATGTTCAATTTTTACCTAATTCTGAGAGAGGGAGATTGAGCTACCCCCCCCCAGTAGAATTTTGCTATCTATATCTTTTTACAACTCAATTTGCTTCACCTCCAAGAATTTGAATACTATGCCATTTGGTGCATACGTATTGAAATTACTTCATTGTCTATGGTATCTTTTAGGAGGGTATAGTTTTGTTCTTTATCTCTTCATAAGATCTATTTTTACAACTGCTTTGTCTAAGATAAAGATTGCTACCTCTACTTTATTCAATTCAGCTGAAGTATAATATATTCTGCTCCAGTATTATACCTTTAGACTGTGTGTAACTCTCTGCTTCAAAAGTGTTTCTAGTAGGCAACATATTGTGGGATTCTGATTTTTAATACACTATGCTCTAAGCTTCTGGTTTATGGGAGAGTTCATTCCAACAAAGTTAGAATTCCTAACTCTTTATTGGCCTCTATTTTATCTCCCCTCAATTTGTATTTTTCCCCTTTGTTCACCTTATCACTCCTCACCAATATTTTGTTTCTTAATACTACCTCCTTCCTCAACATGTTTATCACATTATATCCACCACCCTCCCTTTTAATTCCTTTCAATTTTCCCTTTGTCCTTTACATACTTCTGTCAGTCCCACCTTCCCTCCCTCCCTAATATCTCTCCTAATACTTGAAAGATAAAATAAATTTCTAAACTCAACTGAGTGTGTCATTCCCTCTTTGAGACAAATTTGAAGAAAGCAAGATTCAAATGATTCTCACCTCCTTCCTTCTTCCCCTCTATTAGATTAGGTTATTTGCATCTCTTCATACAATGTAATTTATTCCATTCATCCTCTTCCTTCTTCCTGTATCTTTACAGTCATTACCATTTTAATGAAATATATATTTTTAAAAATCTTTCCATCAAAGTCATAGGCATAACATGAATTTCTACCTTCAGTCTAAGTATATTCCCTTGAATAGAGTTACAATTCTCAAGGATTACAGAAACCTTCCTCCAAGGTAGGGATGTAACCAGATCAATCTTATTGTATAACAGTTTTTTTTTTTCTTTCACCCTGTTTACCTTTTCATGTATCTCTTTTGTTTGCTATTTGAGGATCAGATTTGTGTTTAGCTCTGGCCTTTACACCAGGAAAAATTGAAAATCACCTATTTTGTTAAATGTCCATTTTTCCCTTGAAAGAGAAGACTCAGTTTTTCTGGATGGTGGATTTTTTGTAGTAATTCAAACTCCCTTGCTCTCCAGAATATCTTATTTCAAGCACTTTGATTCCTTAACATTGATGCAGACAGGTCCTGTATAATAAAACTACTAGGTATTTGAATTGCTTCTTTCTCGCTGCTTGCAAAATTTTCTCCTTGATCTGATAATTCTGATGTTTGGTCACAATATTCCTTGGAGTTTTCATTTTGGGATCCCTTTCAGGAGGAGATCAATGGAATTTTTCAATGACCATTTTGCTCTAGGCTTCCAGAATATCAGAGCATTTCTCTTTATCTATATCCTGAATTCTGGAACCCAGATTTTTTTTTTGATCAAGGTTTCAAGTAATACCAAGATTCTTAAATTATCTCTCCTGGATTAATTTTCCAGTTCAAATACTTTACCAAATGAGATATTTTATATTTTCTTCCATTTTTTTCATTTTTAAAATTTTGATTAAGAGATTATTAGTGTCTCATTAATTCATTAGTGTCCATAGATTCCATTTTTTTTCAGAGAAGAATATTTTTCATTTACCATTTGTATTTCCTTTGCCATTCCATTCTATTTTTGAAGGAGTTGTTATGCTTTTCTATTTGCCCAATTGTGGTTTTGATATTATTTTATTTTGCATTTCTCTAATTGTGTTATATTTATAAGATTTGTTTTCTTCTAACATTTTTTGTTGTAAAGATGTCAATTTTTTCTTGAATTTCTGTCCCCATTTTTTCCATTTGAATTTTGAACTTCCTTATTATCTCTCTCTTTTTTTTTAGGATTTTTGCAAGGCAAATGGGGTTAAGTGGCTTGCCCAAGGCCACACAGCTAGGTAATTATTAAGTGTCTGAGACCGGATTTGAACCCAGGTACTCCTGACTCCAGGGCTGGTACTTTATCCACCTACCCGCCCCCTTATTATCTCTTTGGACAAGTCTTTCTGGGCTGGAGACCAATTCATATTTTCCTTTCAGGCTTCACATACAGTTATCACTCTGGATCAAGCCTATTTGTTTTTCTTCCTGCCTTAATACCCTCCTCAGTCTAGTCATTTTTATATTCAGTGTCAATTTTATTTTCCCTAATTACAAGTTCACCCATATCATGTGTTTAATGAATCAAATGAAGGGATGTCCTATTGCCTCTAGGATGAAATATAAAATGCTCTGGGGATTTTTAAACCTTAAATAACCCATCCTCTTGCTATTTACCTAGTCTTTTTATTTCATAAAGCCCTCCGCCTATTCTCTGACTGTTGTGTGTTTTATTAAATCTCAACATCTAGCAAAGCAGAAACTATCTTTTACCTTTCTTCATATTCCCGATGCATAGGAAAGTGACTGGCATATGTTTACTATATAATTAATGCTTACTAGCTGACTGAAGGAAGAAACACATTTACAAAGAGACATTAAGATTAATAAATTAATTCCTATAGTATGCCAACAAAATTAAATGATGACATAGACTCTTTTTAGAACATTCCTATTACAAATTCATGAATTTATTTTTTGATCAAAACCAGTTCAATGTAAACTTGTATTATATAAAACATTATACTGAGTTTACAATCATGCTTTAACAAAGTGAATAATATCCAGATCAATGGATAATAGATAATAGAACCTGACTCCATAATGATATAAATAATGTGTAACTGTGAATGAAGTCATCTTTATACAAGTATCTTTGCATTTACTCAAAATATTTTAGTGATGATCAAGAATTTGGAAGGTCAAAAACTTTTGGACCCTACTTCAGATATTCTCACCCTGGAGAATTGGCATAAGGCTTTAATTAGAAGGAAGAGAAGACAACTAATTTCAAAAAGCTCATTAAGGAAAAGTTTAACAATAGAAAATTTATTTAAAAATTATCAATATCAGACACATGTTAAAGCAATAGTTAAAATCATTCATTATAGCTTTTCACCCTCCATATTATTTTACAATCTGACACTTTATCTTTACTCAAGGGGATAGTAACTTAGTTCACTCCCTTACTCTCTTCCTATAGAATATTTTCATCAGCATTGTGATGTTTTCCTAAATTCTCTTATCATTCCAGTTAATCCTATATCTTGTTTCCAAAATTATTAATATTTTGACTTGACCCTGGATCCCCATTACTTTAAAATATAAACTCCTCTGCTGATTTTTCATAGTTCTTCATTACCCTGCCTCAGTGAATCCTTTTGGCCTAGCTAGATATTAATGCCCTTATTTGATCTCTGTAATCTGGTCAAATAAAACCTTTTCTGTTCCTCATATGCATCACTCCATCTTTCACTACATGTCCCCTCCCCAGGTTATTCCCCCTGCCTGAAATCAGTTTTTTCATAACTTTTCTCTTATAGAATCCTTCCTCTTTTCATCAAGATACAGTTAAAATACACAGACTTTCTGAATCATTCATAATTTTAGTCTCTTCCCTTTTGAACTACTTTGTATTAAACTACATTCTATTTATTATCTTTATATCTCTTTTCTGTAATCATGGACAAATATATATATGTTGATAAATATTTAAAATATGTTTGACATGGATAGATAGTTAGAGATATATATTGGCTATATACTTATATAAAGTTTCTTCATAGAATTTATGTTCCTTGTGTATTTGAATCCTAAGTGTCTAGCACAGAGTTTAATTGAGAGTATGTTCTTAATAAAATACTTGTTGATTCCTTTAATAACTAATTGATTGAATAGCAAATAAGTGATATAGTAAATAGAATGCTAGATCCAAAATTGGAAAGATATGAGTTCAAATCCCCATCTCTGACATTTACTAATTGGAGAGGTCACAACCTCTCTCAACCATCATTTTGATCATCTGTAAAATGGAAATAATAACACATATGTCATAGGGTATTATGAGGATTAAAGGAAATAATATCTCTAAAGTATTTTGTATGCATTGAAGAGCTGCATGAATGTTATTTATTGGGAAAATTGCACATGACAAAATTACCCACAAAGGAAAGGAGTAAGAAATTATTTTGATCCCTTGAAAGAAAAATATCCTTTTCTATGCTTAAAAACATCCCTAAGAGATCACAAAATGCATCTTTAGGAAATATACACAGAGATAAAAGGAAATATACAGAGACAAACACACGCATTTGTATTAAAATTAAAAATGTTTTTTGTTTTATGAAAAATCATGCTATAATCAAAAAATGTCAAAAAAGAGCCTGTCTAATAAATTCCTTTAGAAGGTCAAAGAACTAATATAGAGTCAGAAAATAGAGAAAATAAAACTGATTTCAAAAGAATTGCTTAATTCTTTAGTAACAGTAAAGGTAATATCATGGTCAAAGAAAATAATGGTATAAATACTGAATGACAACTATTATTTTGATGTTCAGTCCTTTGCAAATTAATTAATGTAATTTGAATAGAACAAATGTGTATAAGAAGCTCAAAAGGAGAAAGGGAGAGAAGAGAAAAAGACAGAGGCAGAGAGACAGAGTGATAGAGACAGAGACAGAATGAGATAGAATAAGTGAGGGAAGGAGGGAGAGAGATTATAAAAGATAGTATTTATGAAGAAATTTTCATAAATACTATCTTTTATACTTAATATGCTCAAAGAGTATGTTCTATTTTCTAATAAAAAGAGTCTCATGAATTATTTCATAACATTCTACCAATGAAGGAATTATGATTTTTGCTTTACTTATTTTGCAAATGAGGATCAGTAGCTTAGAGAATGATTTGCCCATTAGAACAGAGATAGTGAATTTTCAGAAATGCAAGTGAAACAACATCCAGTTCTATTTTCCCGAACTACCTTTGTCTTTCCAATTCTCTCTCAGAGTTTTTTTGGCTAATTGTCAACATTAACATGTCAGAAATCTTTCCAACTTCTTGAAGGACCAAAAGTTTTCAGTATTCCATAAAGTCTGGAAGCAATTTTTAGTGTTTCCTTACTTTCCTTTTATTTACTTTACAATTTTTCTACCTAATTATGATTTTTTTCAAATGTACTGAGATTCTAGTATGAATAAATTATTAAATTGCGTGCAAAATATATCTATTTAGATCTTTGATAGTGGAAAATAGACAATGAATTTTCATCCTTGTAAACTAACCTATAGAGCTAGGTGTGCAACTTGCAATACAGAAAATAATTTATAAACGTTAATCTTAACGGAATCATTAATGTAGTTATTTAGTAAAAAAAATAATGTTTTTAGAGCTTTTAGAATGGAGAGTTAAATGTGGGCAGGCAGGAACAAGACAATACAAGAATCTAGTCTAAATTTCTTCAAAGAAGGTATAAATACACACACACAATTGAGCATACAAATATGATTATGCAATAGGGAAGTAAGAAAGGAAGGCAATATGGGAAAGGGAGTGGGATGATAAAAGGGAAGGTTGATGAAGAGGCAGTAATTAGAAGAAACTGACTTTTGAGGAGGAAGGAGAGAGAGAGACAGAGAGAGACAGGGAAGGAGATACAGAGAAGAGGAGAGAGAAAGAGAGACAGAGAGACAGAGAGACAGAGACAAAGTGACAGAGAGGGACAGAGAGACAGATAGAGAGACAAAGACAAAGAAAGAGACAGGAGAGAGAGACAGACAGACAGAGAAAGGAGAGACAGAGATAGGAGAGATAGGGAGAGAGAGAGAGAGAGAGAGAGAGAGAGAGAGAGAGAGAGAGGAGAGACAAAGGAGAAAAAGAGAAACAGAGTGGAGAGACAGAGGAGAGACAGAGAGAGACAGAAGGAAAAAAGAGAAAACAGGAAAACAGGATGGAGGGAAATACTCAGTTAACAACATTAACTGTGAATGTGAATGGGATGAAGGCATTGATAAAATCGAAGTGGACAGCAGAATGAATTAGAAGCCAAAAATCCCAAAATAAGTTGTTTATAAGTAATTAACTTGAAATATCAAAACTCACATAGTTAAGCTAATGGTTTGGAGGAGAATTTAGCTGAAGTAACCTTTCTTCAATTTTTAAATTTCTTTGTGGATATAGGACTAATAGTGGTATTAAGTGAAAGGGAAAAACATAAACTTAACATTTAAACCCCTGCTCCTAAATGTTTGGTGGAATGTTTGCTCCAATTAACAACACATGGACTATTTCACTCTAGCCTTTTTTCCACAGTGACCCAAGCTGATAATGGCTCATCACAGAACTCAAGGCAAGTCACTCCTTTGCAAAAAAGCAGGAATTCCTAACTTCAATTTCATGGTCTTTCCATGGCTCCATAAGTAGATTTCCTGGGGATTGAAACTTGGAAGGAAAATACACATCTTTGTTTTCACCATCATTGTTTTCTTTCGCAATCCTATGTATCTTTTTTTCTTTAGGGTTTTTTTTTTTTTTGGCAAAGCAAATGGAGTTAAGTGGCTTGCCCAAGGCCACACAGCTAGGTAATTATGAAGTTTCTGAGGCTCAGATTTGAACTCAGATACTCCTGACTCCAGGGCCGGTGCTCTATTCACTGTATCACCTAGCTGCCTCAATGTATCTTATTTTATACATTTAAAATCATCCCTCTGAAGAAGTCCAGATGTTCAAGGTGTCCAGAACAAAGACTTTACACATTAAATCATATAAAAATAAAGTGTTCTTGCTTTAATGATTTATTGCTATCTTCAGGACAAACTTAAAAGAAAAAACTTTGTTTTTCTATGTTAAGTTCTTTTCCTGTTTGAATCTGACCTTATATCATTGTCTGAATAATTGAAGTCCTTTATCTACTTGGCTTTGTTGTTATTTGCTTTCAGCTTTATTTTCTTATGTAGATTAATTTTAATAAAGAATAATTTATTTGTCAATAATTTATGAAATTAATTAGATTTCATTGAAGTGGAAAGTAGAGAAAACATTAAAGGAGCTTTTAGAAAATAGGCAAAAGGTACTAAGAACCTTGTCTAAAAATACTTTTTTGGAAAATAAAGGAGGGGTGTCTAACTGGTGCAGTGGATAGAGCACCGGCCCTGGAGTCAGGAGTACCTGAGTTCAAATCTGGCCTCAGACATTTAATAATTACCTAGCTGTGGGGCCTTGGGCAAGCCACGTAAACTCATTGCGTAGCAAAAACCTTAAAAAAAGAAGGAAAAGAAAGGAGAAGAAAGATATGAAACATCCTAAAATTTAGACCAGGATGATAAAATACAGAATTCACAGGAATTGGAAATTATAGAAGAAGGAGACCATATATCTTATTTGGAAGATATTCAGAAGTAAAGAGTCAAAAAGTGCAACAAAGTTATTTATCAACAATGTAAAAAAAATCCAAATAGATATATTGGGTACAGGAAAAGCAGTTTTTAAAAGAAATGGTCTACTTATAG
The DNA here is from genome assembly GCF_037893015.1 of Macrotis lagotis. Taxonomy (NCBI): domain Eukaryota; kingdom Metazoa; phylum Chordata; class Mammalia; order Peramelemorphia; family Peramelidae; genus Macrotis; species Macrotis lagotis. The sequence continues at coordinate 443,997,466 of NC_133666.1, read as the reverse complement.
AATCACTACAAGTGGGGTGCTTTTATATATCCTTGGTGGTTTGGGGGGGGGCCGTGATTCAGTGATGGCAACATTAAGAGACAGAATGGGCAAGACATAGATATTGGATTAGGTTGGGAATAGGGAAGGAGAATGAGGGAGAATGAACAATGAAGCTCAATGGTGAATTTGTTTTTTTGTAATTTTATCTTAGGGACTTTTGGTAGTTTAGGTTCTCTGATATTTGTGACATTTGCTTTTTGTTTTAGAAAGTGTATTTGAGAATAGAGGAAAAGAATAGAGTCACGAATTACTAGAAAGAATTTATTGAAAAACTGAGCACTCTGTGGATTAAACATTGCTCAAACTAAATTGTTTGAAACTTCCCTAGTGTGATTACCACAGAGAAATAAAGATGTGGTGGCTAAAGAAGTCATGGTAACCAGGGAGATACAAGATTCATTGTGGGGGGGGGGGGAAATGAATCTATAAATGGGATCTATAAATAATTAAAGCCACTAGTACAAAATGAGTTCTATGTGTTTAAAGTAGAAAGGAAGAAAATAACCCCAAATTAAGAACTCAAATGACAGAGTAAGTAATGGTGTAAGATTTGAAAAGGATAGAAAGAGAATTTTAGAAGTGCATAGAACATGAAAGGTCAGGAAGATATATCTCAAAGCTCTGGAGAGCTGTTGTAAAAATATAGTGAAAAATGAAGTAGATATTGCTGATGTCTTTGTCTCCATGACCACTAGGGAGAGTAAAGGAAATATGTCATAAGAAAGATAGATTCTCTTGGAAAAATAAAAGAAAATCACCCTTAACCATGATACAACTTAATCAGTTAAGAAAGAAAGCAGCTGTCTTCGTACTTAGATTCTGAAGATGACTCTAGGTGGAATGTCAAAAAAAAAAATCCCAAAATTAAACCAAAAAAGGATATTCAATTCACTTTTGAATTTGGATTATTTTAACTTGATCTTAAAATTTATTTTATAATCAAATTTAAATATAATTGCTTTTTTGCAATGCTATATAACCTATTTCATGAATTTAAAATATTTTATTAGGTTCCATAAGCTTCATTAAATTTTAAGATAGGTACACAAACACATAAATGCACACAAATGAACACATATAGATTATGAAGCCCTAACTTAAAGTGAATTAGAAATATACTTATAAAGCCCAAATAAATATTTTATATTATATATATATATATATATTTTTTTCTTAGCAATTAAGGCTTTAAATTTACTATAAAGAAGGGATAGAACAAAACAAGATATATGTGATTGCAATGGTCATAAAATTAAGTAGATGATAACAAACTAGAGTTTTTCAAATGCTATTAGGTATTTCTTCAATTTCAAGGATACCCCCAAAGTGTCAATTAGCAGAGCAGTGGGTTATAAGAAACACATGTTAATTTAGATATTCCTAAAATTGTCAGTGAAGTTTTATCAAAAACATAATTTTGCTTTATTTCTATACTTGATATGAGAAACTATATACTTCAACTTAAAATATTAATAATGAAAAAATATAAAATAATCTAAATGATGCAAACTTAAAAGGTGGCAAAGAGGAGAAAGAAAATTCAGAGGAACAGAAATGACTGTGGATTAAAAGTCAATAAATTAGGTTCTACTTATGTTTTTCCTTTTTACTATCTCTGTGATAATGTCCGTAATATTTTACCTAGGCATCACAATTCCTTCATGGAACAAATTAAGGTATTAAATTTGGTGATCTCTTTCTACATTAATCTCTGAGAGATTCTAAGGGTAATAAAATAGTTACACTAGTATGAATCCAACTTATTAGATTACTTCTTTGAACTAAATATTCGATCTCTTTTCCATGGTTTTCCTTTTCTGTATTTTCCTTTGAACTGATTCAGTTTTCTACAGTGCTAATGATATTTTATTCCTCAGTAATCGAGGAAAAAGATAATCATGTATTCATTTTGATGATTTAACTAGTAGGAATATTCTTAATTCTGAAAGTTTTATTTACACTGATGTAATGATTAGCATAAAAAATCATTAAAATCATGTATGGGATGTAAAACAGGGGAATCAGTTATATACTGGGAAGTAAATCAAGCAGATGGGAAGTATAAAGTTATATGTGTAGTGTATAAGCTATTAAAAGAACCAGAGAAAGTCCTTTATTTCTTTGAGTGGTTCCCCTATCGCTGATCATGTAAAGATGTGACCAAGAATTACTCAAAAATGAGAAATTGTGGAGGAAACTAAATCTTTTTTTTTGGAAGAAAGAAATCATGGTGAAATTAAGATGTATCCTAGTAGAGTCAGTGCCCACATTGAGAGGATTGGAGATTCAATTATCTTCCAGTGGACACAGGATTTGACCTTGAAATCTGACCTCTTTCAATATATAATGCTGATATGTCCCTAGGGAAAAAATACTTTATCTTTCCAAATAACTTTTGTGGCCTCTAAGTTAAGTTGCAAAGAATTGGCCAATCTGTATTGATACTGATTATACTTATTTAGTCATTCTCTAATCTTCATTTAAGAAATTATGATTTCACCTAATAAAATTGCCTTGGAGAAAAAAAGAAATAGTATATCCAGTACCATAAAAGGTCTAGAATTAAATTATTAGATCCTATCATAGACTTATTTTTCTTTGCTGCCAAATTCATACAATTCAAATTCTAATTTCATACATTTTAATTGTTCTTGCCAACATACCCCCTTATTGACTATTCTAAATCCTTCTTGCTGTAATTAAATCTCTTGATTTTTTAAAAATTTGAAAAAAGAAACAAAATGGATTCTCAATCCAATCCATTGAACATATTTTTCCCAAAAAATATGTATTTTGTTAAAGGTTTTTGTTGTTGTTGTTGTTGTTGTGGTGGTGGTGGTGGTGGTGCTGTGTATGTGTTTGTGTGTGTTTGTGTGTGTGTGTTTGTGTATGTTCATGAATATGTATTTCTTCCTGTTAGGTACAGCTATGTTTCAAAATACAGTTGTCCTTTTTTTAAAAACTGGGAAGAAGTATTTTGGTTTGCTTGTTTTTGTTGTTTTCTGTTTGTTTGTGTTTGTTTTTTAAAATAAAGACAGCATGTATCCAGGCTGTTCTTTCTGTTTCACTTAAATATTTTGTGAAGTTGCTGAAAGTTTTAAGTATGATTCTCTAAACTGTGTTGTTTTGTTTTTCTTCCTTTGATTTTTTTTATTATTTCTAGGTTTTTAATGCAGTTTTTATTTAGTCAAATTCTGTAAAAAGCATGACAGGTATTATTTATATCCATTTTCAATTTTTTGAAAGGCAAAGTATTCTTAGTCCAAATAGCACATTTCATTGGCAGGTGAGACTGAGTGAGGTGATGATGGCAACCTAGGCAGAATGTTCACATCATTTGCATGTGTAAAGCAATATTTTATTTCTCATCACAAAGAGTATGTCATTTGTGCTGAGAGAGCATAGTTTAATAGAAAGTACTTTGTATTTTGAGTTAGTAAAGATTTTAATGATAATTGTACTTCCCTACTATATACACTCCTTTGGAGAAGTAATTTCTCCTGTCAGTATCTTCATTTTTAAAATGAAGGGATAGGACTGGAAAATCTTTTTCAAGAAGTGCTATAATCTTGAAATACAGAGTTATTTTGAATTTCACATTTTTAATAGGTTTTTGAGAGTGAGATTAAAATTGCACTAAGCATTTTTGATAGCTTGTTTATAAATTCATTAACTCATAATTAATTCATTATTAATTCCTTAGCTCACCTTTTTCCTACATATTAGAATTTCTGAAGTTTATTTCATCTATTTAATATCAGAGAACCAAAAGAAATTTACTCCTGCAAAGGACTTCTGTTATTTAAAAAATGTTATGCCAGAAAGGTTCTTTAGATGAGTAACTCACAAAGCACCATTGAATTTAAACTAAAAAAAATAATTTTTTGTTGTCTTAAAAATTTGCCTTTCTCTAACCATCTCAGTCTGCTTCTAACATGAAGAAATTTAATAGAGGTAAATGTAAAGTCTTTTGCTAATGTTCATGAAATCAATTGCAAAAATATATAATTATGCTGAACATTATTTAAAAAATAAAAAAGGTTTGTTTTATAGAAAGAATTCATTATTTTGTGTACTCTATTGTAAGATTGTCCAACCTTAGGTTATCTTAGGGAGGCATTAAAATAAAACAACTATTCAAAGGCCACACCCAGAATAAAAAATACAGTACACTAATATAATAATTAATTTGTAGTCTTACCTTTTTAGGTAGCAAGACTTAAAAAAAAAGTCTTGCTACTTTTAATTTCTTAGTAGGGTAATGCACATTGTCAGTTGGACAGACTAAGATGTGAAATGCAAAATGAAATACAAAGGGACAGCACAATGGTATAAAAGGAGATGCATACTGACTAGACTGCATTGTACAGATTGAATGCAACACACAGCTCTATTGTAAATTGACTGAGCTATAATCTGTCCATAATACTGCTTAAAAACACCAAAGAAAATTAACATTGAGATTATTTTAGTGTTAGAATACAAACATTTAATAAGCATTCCATGCAAATTATTTTTATTTTTTCATTCCTGTAAAATAAAACCCTTAGATGGGCTGTAAAAAAAAATAATGAGAACCACCTGCACCCCCAGCCACATTTTGGACATTCTTCCTCTAGAACTCTCTGTATGTCTCTCTGTCTCTCTGTCTCTGTCTCTCTCTCTCTCTCTCTCTCTCTCTCTCTCTCTCTCTCTCTCTCTCTCCATATTTTCAGTTAGGCAGACCAGTGAAGAAAGCCAAGAATTCAAATCTTGCCTCAGACCTTACTAGATGCATGATCCCCTTTGTCATCTAAATAATGAAAGAGAGAAAGCAATGGAAACTGCTGCAGTACCTTTGCTAAGAAAACCTCAGATTGTGTTATGAAGAATCAGATATTACTGAAACAAATGAACAACAAGATATATATTCAATGCTAATATATTACTACATATTCAGTGTTAACTTATATACATTATATATATATATATATATATATATATGTAATATTTCCCACTCTCTGAGACAATATGTTAAAATGCATTCTTGTAGAAGGTGGAATTTTTAACTTAGTCTGGTAAGAAATCAAAAAACCTACAAATCAGAGATGAGAAAGGAGAGCATTTCTGAATAAGGAAAAGCTAGTTTAAAGAAAAAGAAAATAATCCAAAGTAGGTTGATGCTTGTGTGTGATTGTACTAAGGGGAAAAACTCCTTCCCAAGATTACCTCTAGAATCCTAAGGAGCTGAAGTATTTAGCTTCTCTCTCTCTGTCACTGCAAGGGAAGAGGGTGAATAAGACCTAGAGGTATCACAGCATATTAAAATATGTATTTATCCAAAATCAAAGTTCAATAATTAGAAGCATTTTTGTATCCATATTCATAAATGAATTTCTCCAAATCGAAGGCAGGGATATCTTTTTAGGTCTGGGAGCTATTTATAGCTCTATACAAGGCATAAATAAGTAAAAATAACATTATTTTACTATAACCCTACCAATAATTCTCACTTCTTCAAGATCACTTGTATTCTTTTTCCCTGACTATGATTCAAAATGGGTTACAATTTATCATCAATTGCAAATTTTATTTATTTATTAAGTATTTGTTTACAACTCCTACATATAAATATTGAAAAGGATTATTTTAAAGAAAGATCAGGCCTAACTAAAGCCACTGTCACTCATTCTATATAGCCTTCCATCATATTTTTATCATTTATCATGCCCTTGGTTTCATATTTGTAATATATATATATATATAATATGTACATATATATATATATATACATACACATATATATGTGTGTGTGTATACGTATATATCAAAGAAGAATTTTATGGTGATCTCAGTAAGTTTTGCATAATTAAAGTATTTAATTTATCAGATAGTGGGTTGTGAAATGCTTGGAGTAGAGGAAATCACCTGGATTTACTGGCAGAGTAGCTGAGCTCTAATTCTCTTTTGATACCAATCTGCTACCTATAAGGCATTTACTTAGTCTGTAGCAAGCCTCAGCTTTCTTATGTGTAAAACAAGGATTTTGGACGTTATTTTTTGCAAAGTTTCTTATAAATCTAAATTCTTTGGTTATTATTTCATTATTTTCCTCATATAATTAGCTTTACAATAGAAATAATAGAAAACATATAAGTAGTGTTTGCAAGATCTTTGACAAATATCATCCTATTTAAGGTATCTCAAATATGCAGAAGAAACAATGTTCAGAAAGAAGTTGAATATTGCTTAATATAATTGGGGTTGATAAAGAGAAATATTAATACTGTTAAAGTATAGACAGAGGTTTACCAGAGTCACATAGATGATAAGTAACTGTGATAGAAATTCTGCTGCATATATACAAATGTTGCTGAATCAAAGTATTTTACCATGTTGCCTATTTAGTAAAACTTATTTTTTTTTCTTAGATTTTGCAAGGCAATGGGGTTAAGTGGCTTGGCCAAGGCCACACGGCTAGTGTGTATTAAGTGTCTGAGATCGGATTTGAACCCAGGTACTCCTGACTCCAAGGCCGATGCCCTATCCACTACGCTACCTAGCCACCCCTGTAAAACTTATTTTTTGAAAGTTTTTTGGTAACTAAGAAATTTTATTCCCCAAACTTCTAAGAAAAATTTAGCTCATATATTTTATAGGTCATAAAAGTTTCCTGAGAATTATATAATTTTTAAAGTTTCATGCCAAAGATTTATCCCATCATACTATATAGAATTTCATAGGTCAAAATGTATCTTGGGTAATTTATTTCTGTCTCTCAAATACTTGAACTATCACAATCTATAAAATATTCTCCAAAAATGGTCATTTGTTCTGTAAATTTAAGAAAAATAAAATGTTTCTCTGAATGTCTAAAAGCAAGTGCTTTAATAAATTATTGCTGACATGAAGAAAAATAAAAGGATTTGAACAAGAAATTTATTCTCTAACTCAGTATTACAGATGAGCAAACTATTTCCTGGTAAATAAATGCAATACTTATAAGGAAAAGTAATTCAGTCAACAGAAGTTTGTACATTGAGTCAGAAAGTGCAATTGCTTTATTGGATAGTTGTAAGTTGGTAAACAAGTTAATATTTATGAAAGACCCCTTCCTTATCAAAAAAATTGGAGTAAATTGATTCTGCAGATCATAGTCTTCTTACCATTACTTCAATTTCAGAAGTATGTAGAATACATACTTTAAAAGGTGTTTTGTGATCACCAAAAGTAAGTGAGTTGTCACTTTCTTTTTCGCAAGTTTTAAACAATTAAAGTAATGTACTTTTCTTGAAATAGGATGCTAAGGTTGCAGTCTTGTTTCTGACTCATTCACTTATTTGAGGTTTGCGATTTGATGAGGATACAAAAAAGTCTAGAAAAACAAAGTGAAGAAGCAAAAATCTTCAGCATATTTCCATATGATGTCTTACCAGTGCCATTAATTCAAGATAGAAGCTATTTTCTTTATGCTGAAACCCACCCCACTTTCAAATTTCCCCATTTTTGTAAAGGACAAAGCAATTCTCAAAGTCATCTGGATTCATAAGAATAATCTTTTATCTTTCCTCTCCCTTACAAAACCCATAATAAATAACTTATCAAGTAAAATCTGTTACAACTAGCATTGTACTGGAATCAGTTTCATTAAGTTCATTTTTTAATTGTGAAATTTCAGTATCATAGAAATTGGAAAGTTTACAATCCAGGATTGATTTATTATTTCTTTATTGAGACAAGAAATTACTGGAGAAAATGCTAGTAATAAAGAATAATTTTGTTGAGAGTGTTTTTCCAGAGGTTGTTATTGGAAATTTACCAGTTTACTATTCCTTAAAACCATCCTCTTCTCTAATCAGTTTATAACTATTACTACTAATTGAAAATATACTATTTATAATTCATGTGGATGTTTTAAAATTACCTTCTATGAGTTTAAACTGTATCCATGAAAAAGACCCCATTTCTTACAAATGTACTTGATATACTTTTGATCATTTGCTTTAAACAACTCATTTTTCTTATGTAGTTCCCAGAAATTCTAACATCCCTACTACACTTGGATCACAAGTTGCTCAGTATGTGAATCAACTATGAGTGTGGGAATGAATTAAATATTTTTACATAATAACAAAATTTTTAAAAAAATCTAGATATTTAGATATTCACATCTAGATATTTATTGCTTTCAAATAGCTAGTTCAATACTTGATAGATGAAGAATAATTATCTTTTGTTATTATTTTACTAGCTCCACTATTATTAAACCTCCATCATATTAGTTAAATGATAACCTTGTGTAGGGTAACAAGGACCTAAAGATTCTTGGTTATGATATATTACAGATATGCAATATTAGGTGGTAAAACATTTAACTATGTTGAAAGATTTAAATATATATATATATATATGTATAAATACAAATATGTGTGTGAGTAGTTAGAAAAGGAAATAAGGATGAAAAATAATGCATAATATTTATTTATTCTATATAATGTTTTCTAAAATTCACTGTCAATGAACAATTCATGATTATCTCATGTAATCATTTTTACCTCTCTTCTCATTTGAAACTATTCATACCCATAATTTACTTTTGGCCACCAAGTTTAAAACTAAGTGTATGGCTAAATATAGCGACTTCTTAGAGAATTGTGAGTAATCTTTAAATACTAACAGGTATAATCTAGAATTAAAACCACTAAAATCTCAAGAATAGAATAGATTTTAATTGTCTAGGGACGTTTATTTTATCTTCAGTAAATCTTTAGTATATACTTTATTCTTTGTAACCAAGAAGCAAATGATGAAATATAGTAGAAGTTTAATAAATACTATCCTTGCTGAACATATTAATGCAAAATTAAAGAAAGTCAATCAAACTTAGACAAGAGAAGTTAACATTGTCATAATTTATTTTATTTAGTTGTGTAATGATAAACCACCCCAGAACTAATACTTAACATTGACATATACTTTTTTTATTCAAATAATGATTAAAACAATGAATTTTTCAATTATTAAAAACTTCTTTGTAATGTAAAATATAGTTTCCTTCTTTTTATCAAGCTTCACCCCAATGAACCATGTGAGTTTGTAAATCTTGTTTCCATAGCACCCAAATCTAAAAATATATATCAATTTTTAATTTCTCCTTTATCTTGGAATAAAAAAAAGTTCAAGCAAAGTTGCTACTTGAAAATGAGTGAGATCCTGCAAATGTATACTGCAACAAAACTGTCTTTAAAATTAAAACGTTTAAAAAACTTCTAGAAATTAAAAATAAAATAATTTTAAAATGAACATTTTAAGTGGCACAGTTCCACATTTTCAGAAATCACATTTCTCTGTATGGCTTGTCTATTTCAAATATAAATGTGCACACAGTCTTGATCCATATATTGTTTGGTTATCATGCATCTGAATAACTAGACTATCTTGGATGCAGGCTCCTATGAAGCATTCATGAATTAACCTTGTGGGAAAATTCATTTTTGTTCTTGTCCATGACATTTGAGCTATCAAAATAATCTTGGAATCTTCCTTATGTAGCATTTGTTTGAATTTTTTGATAATATTTAAATGTCATTTTAAAAGTTTATGGCAAGGGGAAAGAGGAGAGATTTTTATTAATTAGCTGTAGAACAGCCAAGATATTCTAGTATTTTCTTCTGTAGAACAGTGATGAACAAGGAAATTGGAAAGATGATTAAATTCCATTATAATACATAAACCCTATGAAGTGTTGTTTAGTTTTTTTTTTATTTAAGTGAAGTTATAAAAATAAATCTATTATTGTGACCCTTCACACTTGTGAAATTTAAGGTTTATAAGTTGTTTCCAAAGTTGAAGGCTTTTTTTTTGTTCCCTGAGTGACTGGAAACTGAATAAATCATATGGAAGTAGAGATTTATGTGTAGGATTTTAATAAATTGTTATCATTTTCATGTTCATTATCAAGAAATATTTATTTAACATCAATTTCTATTTGATTAAATAGACATTCTGAAAACCCTACTATGTATATAGCATATTGAATTAAAACCTGGCAGTAGAGTCTAGTTTTTCATACCTATTACTGAGTGTCAGTGTGAGAAAGTGGGTATTATTAACCTCTCAGTGATATCCCTGTCCCAGAAGTTATATAATACCCTAAGTTATGGTGGATTTTTATATATCTGTAAAACACAATTAGAAGACAGAAGATTTTGGTAATCTGACAATAAAATTTTTGAGGTATAATATTTAAACTTCAGAATAGTGTTTGTTGTATCATTCCTATGCAGAATTTTTGTCCAATGTTGGTACTACACCAAAGAAATAGTAGTAAAATATTATAAAGTATCAAAATAATTACTTCCATTTAGTGTATGGGCTGAAATAACACCCTTCAAAGAAAACATGAAAGAACAGAGAATGTTTAACCATGAATATATTGGACTGGGGGTTTCATGCTGCTGGTAGTGGTCTTGGTGAGTATGGTTCAGTTGCTGTTTATGGTGACATATTTTGTGGTGTGGCAGGAAGGAGTGGTATTTATTGATCTTCAAATATTTAAAACAATGTAATGGAGAAAAGGAAAATACTCAGAATACAAATTTAAAAATTAATTTTAGGTTGGAAATAAGGAAAAATAATTCCTAACAATTATATCTATACAAAAGTAGCCCCTTGGAAGATAATGAATTCCCTTTTGCTAGATATCTTCAACTAAAATTCTAATCATCACTTAGCAAGGTGTTTTCATTACAATTATTTTTGTTTGTTAATCTTATTAAAAACCTATTACAGTGGCACCTATGTGCTCCAGGATAGAGCACCAGGCCTGGAGTAAGGAGGACCTGAGTTCAAATTGAGCATCAAACACTTAATAATTGCCTAGCTGTGTGACCTTGGGCAAGTCAGTTAATCCCAATGCCATAAATTAAAAAAATTAAAAAACTATTTTATATGTGGCATAGAAGAAAGTAGGCTGGCAAAAACTGGATAACATTCAGGTTCCATTCAATTATCAAATTTTTGAGTCATTCATTTTCATGATAGATTAAGCTTCAACACTGAAAATCAAATATGACATTGAAGTCACATATCCACCCCCCCACAAATACTGGGTCTGTAAAGGAAGAAAAGAAATGAAAAACAGTTGCTACATTAATAGTACTACCTTTTATAACATACAATCAAAGGTATAGTCAAAATATTAAAGTCATAGTAGAAGCTTAGTTTAGTGGAGGTGACATGATACAGTTTGAAAGGGTAATGCTCAGCTGTCAGAAGATTAGAATTCAAATGCTGCTTCTGCTATAGGTTCTGCTTTTGAGGTAGTAATTTAACCTACTTTGGTCTCACTTGCCTCATCTGTAAAATGAAGCAATTGAACTATCCAACTTCTGATCTTCCTTTGAACATGAGGTCTAAGACACCATGAGGATAGAGGGTCTTTTATAAAACATTTACTATTTAATCCCCTTTATTCTAGAAGAAAAAGGAAAAGAGCTTCACAGTGTTCAAGAGGAAATAGAAATGTGTGAGGGAAGGTGATATGCTTATTCGACTCATGGTAAATTATGCTTGATGTTGGGGCATCAGAATTATAACTGTGGGGCAGCTTCTGACCCAGAACCACACAAGGATTATTATTTCTCTTCTTTTTGATTTGCACATTCTAATGCCATTAACTCTGAAGAATAAGAGGAGGATGCATTTCAGTATCTGGAGAATTCACTGCAATATATGATCAAACTCACCAAATGGAAAAGGTAGCCAGGTTGTCTAACTTAAATTTTGTGCAGTTTTAATAAATGACAACCCCTGGGCCTGACACTAATCTTCTGGAATTATAGATTTCTTACTTGGTTGCATAAACTGCTTGGCTTTCTTTTCTCTAGTTGTAAAATGAGCTACAGCCTAAATCCTAGAAAGAGGCTTTGGTTCTGGAAATAGTGTTTTTACTGCTAAAACAAAAGAGACTGTCTAGCTTTAAATATTTAGCTGAGGGAATTAAAGGTCTAGGAAAATAGATGAAAATGCAATGACTTTTCTAAGTAGACAAGAGAAGTGAGTATCCCCTTTATATTTACAATAATTGAATATATTAATATATTTAGTCATGATTAGAGTTATAGATTCACATCACCTAATACAACCCTACAATTTTACAGATAAGTTGCCTAATATCTAACAGCTAATAAAGTGGTAGAAATGTGGTTCAAACCCATGTCTTCTTGTTACAAAAGTTCTACATTTTCCTTCATATCATCCACCATCTCTTTTCCTCTCTGCATATGGATATATATATATGTGTGTGTGTGTGTGTGTGTGTGTGTGTGTGTGTGTGTGTGTGTGTGTGTGTGTATACACACAAACATATGAATATATGGAACTGATTCCTAATATCATTCCAATTTTATTTCAAGCTCAAAACACAGTAGAATCCTGTGGCAAGAGTTACATAAGTAAAACAAAATATGGAACTATGTGATTAATTGCTAAAAACACAAATCTTGGCAAATATTAGAGAAAACCACTAGATCTGATTTTGCAATGTAATTTCCTGATCTCACTTCTGCTGTGTGTTATGTAGACTTGACCTAAGATGAAGCTGTTATAACATGTGCACATTTCATTCAAAAAATTGATATTTCACTTAGTCTCCTTTTATGGCATGATTAGATTCCAAGGCTCAATGTCCCTTTATGGCTTTTGAGAAAATCACTCAAGTGCTGTCTTTATGATTAGGTGAGAGCTGATCTTTATCCTTTGGGACATTTTAGCTCTTTCTCCTCTTATATCTCTTATGATCTTTTGGAAAGTCAGATTATTTCTTTTGGCAGAGGGGAAGGTAGATGCTATAACCAACGTCTTGAGTCTCCTATCCCTTCATAAAGCCTAAGGGAAAATTGACAAGTTCTTATCCAGATTTAACCTTAAAATAAATAATAACTATAAGGATATGTTCTTTGACTGTTTTTAATTAAAGCAAAAATGCTGACCCAGACTGTTTTGAATGGGTAAAATTTGTCTTTGGTCCTCCATGTTCTTTCCAGGGTCTCCTTCTAGAACCTCTTCTTCCATCAAATTGGTATCAGTTCTGGTCACATAGTCTGAGGGCTTTTATTCCCTTAATGCCAATATATCCTATTGACTCTAGCTTCTCAAGCAGCATATTGGTGTACTTTATCAAGGGATTTGTTTGTTTGTTTGTTTTAAACAAATTCCTATTCTATCTAAATCCTGAATTTGTTGTTAAAGCCACTTCTCCACTTCACCCCTTTCCTCAAAGATGTCTATCAGGAGACTCTGTTATGGACCAAGATCCTATTTCTTCAAAAGTAGGTCCAATCCATTTTACCATAATGCCTGGTAAAATAGGAAGAGGCAAGAGACAAATTCCAAATATTCATTCAGTTCCTAGACAAAATACAATTCATGCCTTATATTTAAAGTGACATTCTGGACATACTATCCTTCTTTTTGCTTTACATTAACTTCAAATTGAGCTAAAAAAGAGAAAGTAGTACTAGGAGTTAGTGAATAATCTCTGTCTAAAAATCACCTATTCTAGAGTCTTAACTAGAATCATAAAACCTATTTATTTAAGTATTTAAATTAGGAGACATTAGTGGTAATCTATGTCAGCTCTAATGGTAAGGGATCCACTATGTCTTGAAGCAGTAAATCCATTAAAAAATAATACACTTTAATGTAGAGATGCAAATTTGGAAAACTTCTTCTGCAATAACCTTATATTTTTACTTAAATTTTTGATATAAAATATTTGAGCCTCAAAGCTCAGAATCATGATGCCTAGAGAAACAATATGACATGTCAACCATCTCAAATAAAGTAAGTAAAAAAAGGAAAGATTTTAATTCAGATCCTTTTATACCATATCTATTAAGTTAATCTTCTTCTTAACTACACCTCACAGCTTTCAGAAGATTAAGTTAATTCCAAATCATTTTTAATTGATACTATTTACTAAACTTAGTGTAGAAATTCAACTTACTTGTAAGGAATTAAGGTCAGAAATTCAGCTCTCCTGCTAATCTTTATTCTCTTCTTCACTCATGGAAGTATGCTGTTCTTGAGGGTTGCAGGAATAAACAGGGAGTCTGGTATAGTATCTTTAAAGCACCAACTGTCCTTCCAGTATGTCTGATTTCCTGTCCAAACAAGTCTGCTCCTTCTGTTTTAACTGTACAGGAAGACTCAAACAATGAAAACTTCTTAGTCATAGGAGGGAAAGAAGGGATGGTTCCTAGCTCTCATTCCCAAACTTCCAACCAGATTTTTTCCCTCACTGTGACTATGCAACCCATCATGTGCCTCAGTCTATCTTTGTTGAATCATACTCATGACGGTCTAAATAACTTGTGCAATGTCATATAGCCAGCACGTGTAAGAACTATAATACAAATATAGGTCTTGTTTCCAAAGTCAGTGCTTCTTCAGCTGCAAGAAACTGTCTTACTTATTTTGATCCCAACTCTGACTCTCTCTAGTTTTCATATAATCTTCTTACTGCTGTTTTCTGGAACTAAAGAGAAGGGGAAGAATGACTACACTGGACATAACAAACTATCATATAAAAGACAGTGATAAATATTACGTATTTTAACCAGCCCTGCTCTGGCATGATTTTGAGTTGTTTTCTGATCATCTTGGTGATTCTTATGTCTTATACATGTGGAACCCAACACAAAACACACTACTTCAGATTTGATCTAAAATATAGTAGAAATTTTATAATCATTGTCAACTACCATGTATTGTCATCTTTGTCATGATATAATCAGTATGTTTATCCAAAAGCAGGAAAACCCACACAATTGCATTGAATGTAAAGAATTCTTCTTATATTTGATCCCTGTGAAGAATATATTCCATGACAATAGTAATTAAATTTGGTGAAAATTTCTCTCTTTTGTATATCTCAATAAAAAGAAAAATGTTGAAACTTTTTACTTTTATATTATAGTCCTTTGAAATCCTCTGACACCAGTAAGATCAGTTTTTGCATTGGGACAAAGGAAAAACAATTAAAGAAAACAAAAAGTAAATGAAGAATGAGTTTTTCTTAAAATGAGTACTATATACTGTCCTCAAAGTCTCCTGGCACTCTGCTCTAAATATAAATTTCAACCCTATATATAAACTGAATAGAAAAAAAGAAATTCAATAGAAGGATTTAGCAACTTTTAAAAAATCATTTATTTTCAGGAGGGGAAAAACACCATTATTTCAAAGAATACTTGTACATCTCAGATTGTAAGGCACCTAGTAAACATTTGGGGAAAGGCAACAATAAAGATCTTTTTGCCTGTGTACTAATAGCTTTCAAGGAGAACAAGTAGTTATACAATTTCAATGAAGAATTGAATAAAACTCAAAAAATGAAATTATCATAGTGATAGAAGGTGGGATTAAGAGACAGTAGGAAAAACTATGTTGGAAGAAAAAATTAAGAAAACATTGAACTTTTCTTAGAATGCTATTATGTACTGTCCTGATATTCCCCTATCTCTCTGCTCTGAATAAAAATTTCAGTACTATAACTGAGAAGGAAAAAGAAAATCAATCAAAAGATTGGTTGCCAAAAACACCCCCAAAACAGAAAATAAGACATATTTTTATTACCTTGTATTAGAGACATGGGAGTCTATGAGTAAAGAATCTTGAATATATTATTATATGTACTTAGCCTTGTGGCCAATTTTATTAAACTATTTTCTTCTTTCAAAGGAGGGTTCAATATATATATATATATATATATATATATATATATATATATACACACATATATATGTTAGTGTGTTTATTTGTATAAAACACATAATAGTTAAAAATATGATTCAGGGGGCAGCTAGGTGGTGCAGTGGATACAGCACTGGCTCTGGAGTCAGGAGTACCTGAGTTCAAATCCGACCTCAGACACTTAATTACCTAGCTTTGTGGCCTTGGGCAAGCCACTTAACCCCATTGCCTAGCAAAAACCTAAAACAAAACAAACAAACAAAAATATGGTTCAGCAATAGGAAATGAGAGAGCGATGAATGTTTTTGGAATATGCAAAAGCCTCAAATTTTATATATTAATCATTTTCTTCAAAGAGAATTGTAAACCATTAGAAAGGCAAGCAAAAAACAAAATCATAATAGATAAGATATGACTGATTCCTTATGTGGTAATTATTTCTGAATCAACAATATGTGCAAAATCAATTTCAAATTGGAAATATATAAAGAAATGGTAACCAACTGAAGTAATATAAACCTTAACTATTAAAGCAATCTAATTATCCCCAAACTAAGAAGTAGAAAAAGGTGATTGTGGATTGATTGGTTTATTAAAAAAGATATAAGCATAGATTATAATTATTTATTGAGGAAATTCAATCAATGTAAATTCATTTTACATGGTTTCCATTGAAGTCTTGCATGTTGGTAAGCAATATGGAATTCATGCACATATATTTGGATATATACATATGCACATATGCATATATGTATAATATATATGTATTTATTTTGAGACAAGTAGAACTATGGAAGTCAAGAAAGGAACACACTTTTATAATATAAACTAATTTGTAAGCTCTATTGAAGGAAATGGAGGAAAAACATCACCTAGTAATCAGAAGCAGTGGAGAGAAAATGTTTACAGAGAACCTGAAGTGAGAACATCAAATCAGTAAACAAATTTTATATGTGTACATGCATGTGCATGTGTGTATATTAATATGTATATATACATATAAAAGTTATAAATATTTTTCCTTTAATCCAAGTCATTGACTAAAAATAATTCACTAATCAGTCAGACATTACCCAAAGGACTTCCCTTGTAACTTTCAGTAATTTGCTAATTATCACTCTCTGGATTCAACCAGTCAAATCCACATAGTTCAACTTTTTCATGTGTTATTGCTACTAGTATAAAATAAAAAATCTTGTTGGAAATTATTTTTTTTTGTTTGCTTCTTTTTTTTTACCATGTGTCTTCAACCTTCCTTTCAGTCATTATTATCCTTTAATCTCCTTCATACCACTTTTGCTCTAAGTAAAGATGTATTGTTCTTCCTCATGCATGACATTCATACTGCCATCTCTAACTCTTTGCATTGACTGGACATATATCTTGGATAAAAATCAAACTCCATAGCCACCTTTTCCTAGTTACTCTCAAAGGAGAACCTGTCTCCCTCTTATTTACCTAGACATTAGTACATTCTTCCCAATGCTTTATATGTTGGATGTATATAGCATAAATTAATTTATAAATCCCTGATATAACCAATCAAGTCCTGCAGTATAAATTAACTTGTGATTATGTCCACATGTTTTCTTTCTATGATAAATTGTAATGTCCCAGAGAACAGAAATTTTTCATTTTTTGTTTTTGTATTCCCAGGACTAAAGATAGTGGCTATCACATGGTAGGAAGTTATTAAATATTTTTTGATTTACTGGTTAGGTTTCTATCATTTCCTTTTTTACATATTCATTTATTACTTCTCTAGGTTGAAAACCATTTTCACTAATAATGATAAAAGAAGCAATAGAGGAGTTGGCTGATACTGCTCTTTGTATATCAAACTTCCTAGGAATACAAGCTGTGTTCAGAAAGGACTAATACTTCTTGTGTGAGGGATGTTAGGCCCTTTCAGGGCTGTTTTTGTGATGGCCACCTAATCCACTTACTCTTGCCTGTATCTCTAAGAAGCAGGAACATGCACAGTGGCCACATCTAGTTAACCATTTTGGTAGCCAGCTTATATCAAGAGAAGGGTAACAGAAGAATTGAAAACCTATTGGTGAGCTAGGGGGAGGTGTCTACCCCCCCATGTATATTAAGATTTCCATTGACAGCAAGGACAAATGAGAGCAAGTTGTTTAAATGGATATGAGGCAGTTAAAGCAGATGTTATGAAGTTCAACATCAAAGCTACTAAAATCATTTATTCTATCTTGAGCCATCACCAGCTTTCTTAACTGTCCTGACATGGGACTGTGACAGCTCTGCAGCAGACAATTTCTTGCAATTAGGCCTCACTTAAAATCAGTTTATTCATAAATCAAAATATATTCCTCATACCATCTTACCTTTTTTCTTATCTCAAAGTTCAGGGGTGACGTAAAAGTGATGACGCATTTGGTATGGATATATTAGGAGATGTGGTCACAACTCTGTACACAGTTGGCTTAGGACACGTGAAACAACAGTGGGATTTGGCTGTCCCCTGGGTTTCTGCACAACTTTTGTGGACCACACTGTTCACCTTTTGATGTGAGGAAGGGACTAAAGGAGGTACCCTAAAATTAATGGAAATCTTACAAATCCAAATGGATGAAATTTTAAACCCACCATTGCATGCAATTAACAAAGAATCGATTCATGAAGGATGTGCATATTCATTATACCAATGGTGGGTGGAATCACTTTTACAGAAATTTTTGTACCTTTCTGTGTTTTTTGAATGCAGAGAGGGATCCCAGGTGTGAATACCACAGCATGGTTCTCATTCTGCACTCAAAAGATTCAAAAATGAACAAAAACTTCTGCAAAGATGATTCTACTTAACTTTGGTTTAAGGAAGATGCACTTAGTGACAAAACGGCAAAGGACTTAAAAAAGGGAAAAAATTAAAAACCTGTTCCTTTGAAAAAATTAATTTATTTTTGTGAATTAGATGCAAAAGTACTTTTCAACACATTCATTCATTCATTTTCGAGTCTATGAGTTTGATATTTATCTACATCCTGTTTCCTTCCTACTACCCTCTCATCTGATATACAGGTTAGTACATTTTAGTCATTCTGTAATTAAGAATTAGAAATTTGGGGAAAGAAAACTATGGGAAAGAAAAAATAAAAGAAATTTTTGAAAGAGAAAACATAGGTCCAAGGTAGTGGAGAGAAGACAGGCACAGTTCTAAAATCTCCTGATCTTTCGCAATCTATGATATGAAACAATTCTTTTAACAGAAATCTCAGCCACAACATCCAGAAAGAAAAGCCAGGAGATAGAACATTTACCTCAGGATTGTTTTCTGCTGTCCTGGGTGAGTCCAGGTACAGAGTACAGATTAGCAGGAGATCAGCCTGATTAGCGGCCAGGTTGGAACCCAGGAGCCAGGGGGCTGAGAATGGGACCTACATGATCATCAGTACTAGAGCCTGGTTGATAGCGGGGGCTTGGATCAACTAGGGAGCAGAGGTAGGAACTTGACAACAGGGCTGGGGGGAGATTTCCAGTGCAATAGAGCTGCTGACATCATCCCTGGGCTAATCTGGTCTGAGGAACTCCGAGCCCATATCACCATTACAACTGAGGCCAGAACAAACACAATTGCAGACTACTTATGATGCAGGCACAGGGGTGAGAGCAGAAGAACCAACTCAGTTGAAAATAGGGAGAGGGTTAACCTCAAACCAGGATAAAACCCACCTTTGACTGAAGACAAAAGTATTTAACAGCTTCAATCATGCCCTACAGACTAAGAGAGAAGGCCTAAATCAAGGTCACAGCCACTGCTGAGAAAGCAACCAGGACCTCCTAAAGGCCATCCAGAGAAATTACACTGTGAGCAAATGCTCTAGCATGCCCTACAGGCCAGCTGGCGATATTACATTCAATGAGTAAAGCCTCTAGGGATCCCAGTACCAGACCTCTGTGAACCAGCCCCTCCCCAACTCAGGGTCTTGGCACAATGAAGAAAGGTCAGTGAAAGCTAGATCCATAGAAAAATTCTTGGAAGGAAAAGACTCTAACTCAGAGTGACCTAGAATCTCTGAGGAGAATTTGATCTGGTCTCCAGCACAGAAAGAATTCGTTGAAGTAAAAAAGGAATGAGTTTAAAAAATAATTGGAAAATTTAGGAAAAGAAACCCAAGGGAAGTTTAACACCTTGCAACAAAAAATACACAAATGACTGGAAAATAGAATTGTACAAATACAAAATGAGAATAATTCTCTCAGAACCTCGATTGGACAAATACAAAATGAGAGTAACTTTCTCAGATCCTCAATTGGGCAAATTAAAAATAAAATAATTATTTCAAAACCTCTATTGATTAAATGGAAAGCTCTTTCAAAAATAGAATTGACCAATTGGAAAAGGAGTTGCAAAAGGTAAATGAAGAAAAGTCCTCTCTAAAAAAAAAGAATGGAGAATGCAGTAACTAATGACTTCATGAGACAGCAAGAGCCTGTTAAACAAAATCAAAAAATAGAAAAAATAGAAGAAAATGTAAATTACCTCATCAGTAAAACCACTGACTTCAAGAATAGATTGAAGAGAGGAAACCTGAGAATTATTGGACTTACTGAAAACATTGAAGAGAAAAAAAAAATCCTGGACTTAATATTACAGGATCTAGTGATGGAAAATTGCCCTGATATCATGGAACCAGAGGGCAAATTAATTATTGAAAGAATACCTTGATCCCCTCCAGAAAAAGATCCAAAAATGAAAACACCAAGGAAAGTTTTGGCCAAATTCCAGAACTATCAGGTAAAAGAGAAACAAGATGCAAGAAAGAAACAATTTAAACAAATTAAATACCAAGAATCAGTAATCATTATACAGGACCTGGCTGTATCGACATTAAGGAATCGAAGGGCCTGGAATGAGATAATTCGAGGAGCAGGGGTGCTTAGAATGCAGCCAAGAATCCACTATCCTGCAAAGCTGATCCTTCTTTTTCAGGGAAAAAGACTGATATTTAATAAAATGGAAGAATTACAAAAATTCCTGATTAAAAGACCAGAGCTAAATAGAAAATTTGAACATCATACAGGAGGTTCAAGAGACACATGAAAAGTTAAAAAACCAGGGGAGGGTAAAGAAAAAAATAACTGCTATACTATAAGTTGAAACTGGGGATATCCAGGTATGGGAAAAAGATTATCATAATTCTTGAGAACTGTAACTTTAACAGAGAGAATATACCTATCCAGAAGTTATGGACACTCATGACTTATCCATGAGACTGCTATCCAATAGGATGGATGTAAGTGGTTATAACCCTACTTGTGAGAAAGACTCTAATACCTCTAAAGAATTGTGAGTCCATTAGATAGAATATACTTAGCTGGAAATGATGGACACTCATAATTTTCTATGAGACAAATAGAATGATTTAAAATCACCTCCTCCTTAAAAAGGGGGGGGGGACAGGAAGGAGATGGTAGGAGGGAGGGGATTGAATGGAGTAAATCTCATTACATTAAGAGATACAAAAGACCCATGGTAATAGAGTGGAAGAAGGGAGGAGATGAGAAACACCTGAATATTCTTCTCATCAGACTTGGCTTAAAGTTAATTTACACATATACTCAATTAACTTAAAAAAATCTAACCTTTCAAGTACTAAAAGGGGAAAAGGGGAGGGGGGGATGGAAAAAGGGAGGGGGAGGAAAAAGGGGAACTAGCAGTGGGAAGGGAAGGGAAAAGGGATAAAGGGAAAAGGGAAAGAAATGGGAGGGGATGGATATAGGAGGGCACACACATTGAAGGGTGTGGTATTCAGAAACAAAATACTGGGGAATACAGATAAAGGGGGAAGGGGAAAATATAAACATAAGAAAGATAGCATGGAGAGCAAAAAAGAGTAATTATAACTTTGAATATGAATGGGACAAACTCTCTCTTAAAATGTAATTGAATAGCAAATTGGATTAAAAACCAAAATCCTACAATGTGCTGCTTACAAGAAACTCATTTGAAGCAGAAAGATACATATAGAGTAAAGGTAAAAGGTTGGAGCAAAATATATTTTGCTTCAGCAGAAGTGAAATAAGTAGGGGTAGCAATGCTTATATCAGACAAAGCAACTGCAAAAATAGATAGAATGAAAAGAGATAAGAAAGGAAACTGTATTCTCCCAAAAGGTACCATAGAGAATAAAGTAATTTCAATATGGAATATATATGCACCCAATTGGCCAGCATCCAAGTTCTTAGAGGTGAACCTGAAAGAACTACATGAAGACATAGATAGTAAAACTCTACTAATGGGAGACCTCAACCTCCTGCTCTCAGATCTAGATAAATCAAATGATAAAATAAACTAGGAAGAAGTTAAGGAGGTAAATAAATTCTTAGAAAAACTAGATAGACTTATGGAGGAAATTGAATGGGCATAGAAAAAATAAAACCTTTTTCTCTGTAGTACATGGCACTTATACAAAAACTGACCATGTACTAAGGCATAAAAACCTAATTATCAACTTCAGAAAGGCAGAAATAGTGAATACATCTTTCTTAGATTACAATGCAATAAAATTCATATGCAATATTGGGCCAGGGAGATATAGACCCAGAACTAGTTGAAAACTGAATGTCCTCATTTTACAGAATGAGTTGATCAAAAAATATAGAAAGAATTAATTATTTTATCCTAGAAAATGACAATAATGAAACAACATACCAAAAACTTATGGGATTCATTCAAATGCTTATATGAAAAAAATTAGAGAAAGAGGAAATCAATGGACTAAATATACAACTAAAAAAATTAGAGAAAGAACACATTAAAGTCCCCTATCAAGTACCAAATTAGAAATTCTAAAAAATTAATGGAGAAATTAGCAAAATCAAATGCAAAAAATTGAATTAATAAATAAAAGCAAAAGTAGATTTTATGAAAAAACCCTAAAATTGATAAACCTCTGATCAATTTGATTAAAAAAAGAAAAATGAAAACCAAATTGCTAGTATCATAAATGAAAAAGGTGAAATCCCCACAACTGAGGAGAAAATTAAAGTAATAATTCAAAATTATTTTACCCAACTCTATGCTAATAAATTTGAAAATCTAAGGGAAATGAATGAATATTTACAAAAATATAAGTTGCCCAGGTAAAATGAAGAGGAGATTAATTACCTAAACAGCCCTATCTCACAAAACAGAAATACAACAAGCCATCATTGAACTCCCTAAGAAAAAATCTCCAGGGTCTGAGGGATTCAGAAGTGAATTCAACCAAACATTTATGGAACAATTCTTTCCAATTCCATATAAAATCTCTGGAAAAATAGGGGAAGACAGAACTCTGTCTAATTCTTTATATGAAACCAATGTGGTGCTGATACCTAAACCAGGAAGAGTTAAAACAGAAAAAGAAAATTATAGATCTATCTCCCTGATAAACATAGATGCAAAAATCTTAAATAAAATATTAGCAAAACGATTGCAACAAGTTATCACTGGGATAATACATTTTACCAAATAGGATTCATCCCAGTAATGCAACTTAGGATAACTGTTAGTATAATAAATTATATCAACAACAAACCTATCAGAAATCATATGACAAAGTCAATAGATTCTAAAAACTTTTGGCAAAACACAGCACCCATTCCTACTAAAAACACTAGAGAGTGTAGGAATAAATGAACTGTTCTTTAGAATAATTAGCAGTATCTATGTGAAACCATCAACAATCATTATATTCAATGGGGAAAGGCTAGAGTGATTCCAAATAAGATAAAGGGTAAAACTAGGATGGCCATTATCACCACTACTATTCAATATCATATTATAAATTAGAGAAGAAAAAGAAATTGAATGAATTATAATTTGGAAGGAAGAAACAAAACTCTTTGCAGATGACAGGATGTTATACCTAGAGAATACCAAGAAATAATCCAAAAAAACTACTTGAAATAATTAGCAATTTGAGCAATGTTGCAGGACATAAAATAAACCTTCATAAATCCACAACTTTTCTATATATGACTAGCAAGATACAGCAGGAAGACCTAGAAAGAGAAATCCCATTCAAAGTAACCTCAGACACTATAAAATACCTGGAAGTCTATTTGAAAGGCAGACTCAGAAACTTTTTGAAAACAATTATAAAACACTTCCCACACAAGTTAAATTAGATTTAAATAACTGACCAAACATCAACTGCTCATGGATATGTAGAGCTAATATAAAAATGACAATTCTATCAAAACTAAACTACATGTTTAGTGCCCTACCAAACAAAATTCCTAAAAAATTACTTTAATGAGCTAGAAAAAGTTGTAAATAAATTCATATGAGAAATAAAAAGTCAAGAATTTCCATGAATTTAATGAAAAAAGTGCAAAAGAAGGGGACTTAGCCTTACCTGATTTAAATTATATTATAAGGCATCAGTCATTAAAACTGTTTGGTATTGGCTAAGAAATAGAGTGGTGGACCAGTGGAATAGACTAGGTGCATTAGCAGGAAATGATTGTAATGATCTGCTGTTTGATAAATATAAAGAGTCCAGGTGTTGGGATAAAAACTGTCTCTTTAATAAAAACTGCTTGGAAAATTGGAAGTTAGTATGGAAGAAACTTAGATTAAACCAACACCTCACACCATTTACCAAGATAAGATCCAAATGGTTACAGGATTTAGACATAAAAATATATTATAAGTAAATTAGTAGATCAAGGAGGAGTAGTTTACCTGTCAGATCTATGGGAAGGGGAGAAGTTTATGAAAAAGGAAGACATGGAAAACATCACTAACAACAAACTTGAAGATTTTGATTTCATTAAATTAAAAAGGTTTTTCACAGACAAAACCACTGTAACCAAGATCAAAAGAACTGTAGTAAACTGGGAAACAATTTCTGCCAAAGGACACATTTCTAAATATAGAAAGAACTGAGTCATTTAAAAAAAAGCCATTCCCCAATTGACAGTCAAAGGATAAGCAAAGGCAATTTACAGATGAGATTAAAGCAATCCATAGTCGTTTGAAAAAATGCTCTTAAATCATTACTTATTGGAGAAATGCAAATCAAAGTATCTCTGAAGTACCACCTCACACCCCTCAGACTGGCCCATATGACCAGAAAGGACAATAATCATTGTTGGAAGGTTGTGGGAAATATGGGACAGTGATACATTGTTGGTGGGGCTGTGAACTCATCCAACCATTCTGGAGAGCAGTCTTGGCACTATGCCCAAAGGGCAACAGAAACGTTCATATCCTTTCATCTAGCAATACCACTACTCAGTCTATACCATGAAGAAATTATGGAAATGGGTAAAAAACAACACTTGTACAAAAATATTCATAGCTGCCCTGTTTGTGATGGCAAAGAATTGGAAATCAAGTAAATGTCCTTCATTTGGTGAATGGCTTAGCAAACTGTGGTATGTGTATGTTATGGAACACTATTGTTCCATTAGAAACCAGAAGGAATGGCAATTCTTGGAAGCTTGAAGGTATTTGCATGAACTGATGCTGAGTGAATTGAGCAAAACCAGAAACACACTGTACACCCTAACAGCAACATGGGAGTGATGATCAGTCTTGATGGACTTGCTCATTCCATCAGTGCAACAAGCAGGGACAATTTTGGGCTCTCTGCAATGGAGAATTCCATCTGTCTCTAGAGAAACAGCTGTGTAGGTTGATCAAAGATGGAAAACTATTACCTTAAATTTAGAAAATAAAACTGATAGCTTATTGTCTGATCTTGTTATCTCTTATATTTTATACTTGTTCCTTAAGAATTTTATTTCTCTCTCATCATACTCAACTTGGAGATGTATAACATGGAATCAATGTAAAGATTGACAAATTGCCTTCTGTGAGTGGGGAATTAAGATTAGGGGAAAAAGTGTAAAACTTAAGTAAAATATTTAATAAAAATTAAAAAAAGAGAAAACAGAATGTGTTGCTCTGCTTTTAGATTCCAAAGTGGCGGCTTTTTTTGGTTTTTGATGTTGGTTTGTTTCTTAATTTTTGTTCTGGATGTGATGTCACTTTTCAAAATTCCTCTCTCTTCATTATCCTTGATCTCTAACTTCTGAGAGCATCTGCATCCATAATAGTTGATCCATAACACAATGTTGCTGCTAATTGGTTCAATATTTTCTTGGCCTTCCTCCCTTTGCTCAGCATCAGTTTATGCAAATTCTTTCCACGCCTTTCTAAAGTCTAGTTTCCCATGATTTATTTTTTGTTTGGTTTTTTGCTTTGTTCATGCAATAGGGTTAAGTGACTTGCGCAAATTCACATACCTGAGTAATTATTAAGTCACTGAGGCTGGATTTGAACCCAGGTCCTGACTCCAGAACTGGTGCTCTATCCACTGCAGAACCTAGCTACTCCCACCCATGATTTCTTATAGAACATAGTACTCGATAAGATTCATATACCATTATGTCTTCAATCATTTCTCAATTGGTGGATACCTCCTTAATGTCCAATTCTCTGCCACCCCAAAGAGCTACTATAAATATTTTTGTACATGTCAGTCTTTCCCCCTCTTTTTGATTCTTTTGGATATAAACATAATAGTGGTATCCCTGGATCAAGGGTATATATAGTTTATTGACTTTTGAGCATAGTTACAGATTGCTGTCCTGAATGGTTGAATCAGTACACAACTCCATCAATAGTGTCCCAGCTTTCCATCATTCTCTCAAACATTGATCAATTTTCTTTTGGTTCTCTTATCCAATCTGATAGGTGCTAGGTAAAACCTCAGAATTGTCATAATTTGCATTTCTCTAATCAATGATGATTTGGAACATTTTTTCATATGACTATGGATAGCTTTAATTTCTTTATCTGAAAGCTGCCTATTCATGTTCTTTGATTATTTATCAATTGGAGAATGGCTTGTATTCTTATAAGTTTGACTCAGTCCTTTAAATATTTTAGAAATTAGTCTTTATTAGAAACACTAGATGTGAAAACAGTTTCCTAACTTTCTTCATTCCTTGCAATCTTGGCTGCCTTGTTATTGTTTGTGCAAAAAAAATTTTAATTTGATGTAATGAAAATCATCTATTTTACAATTTATAATGGTCTCTATCACATGCTTGGTCATAATCTTTTCCCCTATCCAGTATCTGACAGAGAGACTACTGCTTGTTTTCCTAATTAGTATATGATATCATACTTTTCTAAATCCTGTGCCCAATTTGACCTTATCTTAGCATAGAGTATTATAAATGATTTTATTCTTAGTTTTTGCATTACTATGATTTTTCAGTTAACTCAGCAGTTTTTTTGTCAAATACCAAGTTCTTATCCCAAAAATTAGAATCTTTGGGATTATTAAACAGTAAATTATATACTACTGTTTCTTTTATACACAATCTATTCCACTTATCCACTTCTCTATTTCTTAGCCAATAGTAGATAGTTTTCATGATTACCACTATATAATATAATATTAGATTTGGAAGAACTAATGCACTTTGCTTTGCATTTTTTGGCTAATTACATTGCTATTCTTAATAATTTGTTGCTGCAGCTAAATTTTGTTACTATTATTTTCTAGCTCTGCAAAATACTTTTTGGTGGGTTCATTGATATGGTACTAAAATGGTAATTTAATTTAGACAGAATTATCATTTTTATTGGATTAGTTTGGTCTACTCATGAGCAATTGACATTTTCCTGATCCTGATCATGGTATACTATCCTAGTAATGATGATGATGATGTTTTTTTTTTCTTTTTCGAAGAAGCGCATGACATCTGAGATGATAACATGGCAAATACTTGAATTGTATTGAGGGAGGAGGTGCAACTTTGTCCTCCAGAGCCCTCTGGGTTCAATAGCTAGATATGAATCAGGATGCCTGGAAATGTCTATGGATGTTAGGCATTTAAGTTTACGTAACTTGCCCAAGGTCAGACAGCTAATAAATGTCAAGTATCTGTGTCTGGATTTAAATTCCCATCCTTCTCACTCCATGCCAGTGCTCTATCCATTGTGTCATTAACTTGCAGTAATCTCTTAAGTAGAATTTTATATAAAATATTCACTTGGTATTCATTAGGGGGGATTGGTCTATAATTTTCTTTCTCTCTTCTGATCCATTGATTTAGTTGTCAGCACCATATTGGTGATGTTAAAAGAATGTGACAGAACTCCTTCACATATTTTTTTTCACATAGTTTGTATAGACTTAAAATTAATTATTCTTTAAATGTTTGATAGAATTCACTTGCTAATTCATCTGGTCCTGGAAATTTTTTCATATTGTACTGATGGCTTCTTATATTTCTTTTTCTTTCTGAACTGGGATAATTTAAGCATTTTGTTTCCTCTTCTGCTAATCTGAGTTATATATATATATATATATATATATATATATATATATATGTATGTATACATATATATATATATATATATAAACAAATTAACTCCAAATTATTATTTTGATTTGATCCTCATTTTTCAAAGCAGGAAATTTGGTTTTCTTCTTTTTTAATGAGATCAAGGAAAGATTAATCTATTTATTGCCTTTCTCATAAAAGCAACTCAATTTTATTTAGAAGTCAATATTTTTCTTACTTTCAATTTCATTAATTTCTTCTTTGATTTTCAGAACTTCTAATTTGTTATTTAATTGAGGATTTTTAATTTTTTAATTTTTATGTTTTTGTTGTTGCAAGTTCCACTCATTGTACTCCTCTTTATCTATTTTAATCATGTAAGCCTTTGTAGATATAAAAATCCCCCTAATAACTTCTTTGGCTGCATTCCACAAGATGTGGTATGATGTCTCATCAGTCATTTTCTTAGATAAAATTGCTGATGATTTCCTTGATTTAATGTTTGATCCACTCATTGTTTAAATGATAATATCTAGCCTCCAATTAATTTTTATTTTATCTTTCCAAGGCTCTTTACTACATTTACTTTTAATTAATTCATAACCTGAAAAAGATGCCTATACAATTTTCTCCATTTTCTGCCTTAGTACATGATCACATAAGAGTTATAGTTCCATGTTTCTTTTCTGAGGGCCAGAGATCTGATCCCAGGCTTTCTGCGCTAACATCTAAGGTGCTCAAGGTTTGTCCCTTGTATTAGGGTATCTTACCAGAATCTTGCCTGCTAGATTAGTGTTCCAGGTTTGAACATTGTCTTCAAAGATGGTGTTGGAATCCTCACTGCTGGTGTGCTATATAGCTGGCCTGCTAAGTTGAAACCTCAGCTGTGCTGTGACTAAGAGACTCTGGCTGGTTTCCTAGTCCTCATGCCTATCCTGGGATGTACTCACCTTTAACCCATGTGAGACAGATACTACTGATATTCCCCCATGATATCTTGAGTTAAGAGATTGTTTCATTGTGTTTTCTTGTGTATTCTTTCACTTTAGGTTTCATTTAGAGGTTTCATTAAGGTTATTTTAGGAAAAGATCTGAACACTTCCCTGCTTTGCTCCAACATCTTGGCTCCACCCAGGCTTCTATATCAGCTGCTATTGTCAGAGAATTCAGTAGGTATCATATACAAATAGTATTCCTGAATAAAACAAGGCTGGCAAATGAAGGCCAACTCACTGAATTTGGTAAAGGTACACGATTTTTGTCAAGTGGCCAGTGTGAAAGGTAACACCATGAAGTTAGAGTAGGCTTTGCAATAAATATTTATCTAGTCAATAATCTTATATGCCCAATTTAGAGAATTACAGGCTCATGACAATGTGACTGCCACTTACAGAAAAATTTCATACCACCATCATCAGTGTTTATGCTTTGACCATTATAATATCTAATTAGGTCAAAGAAAAGACCTGGAGAAACTTATCATCAATGTGCCAAAAAAGGACAAACTTATAATGCTGACTGATTTTAGTGCTAAAGCAGACACAGAGTATTAGATATGACAGGATGATGTCCTTTGGAGGAATGGAACTGGAAACAAAAATATCAATGATGACATTACTGAAGATTGTGCATCTCATGATCTCAGCACCAACACTGTTTTTCATTTACCTAAATTCAATAGAAGTGCATGGATACACACTCACAGCAAATATTGGCATTTAATAAACTATATTACTGTAAAGAGAAGAAACATACAGGATGTTAAAATGAAAAAGTCAATGTGTCAATGTTCATAGACTTCTCCAAGCTAAATATTTGCATTCAACCTATGAGGGATTGGGGTGGCATTGTCCATTGCTCATTCAAAAGCTGACTGACATTTTTCAGGTTATATAGCAAGCAGAAGTTATGGAATTCAAACGTCCATCATGGTTCATCTCTGTAAAGCTAAAGGGAATAGATTGCCCTGTGACAATCACAGCGGGGTTGCTCCCTTAGTTATAACTGGCAAGATTCCTGACAGAATCTTTCTTAATAGACTGATCCTTCAGCTGGAAGACAGTCATTTACCTTAGAGCCAATATGAATTCAGAAATATACAAGAAATGATGGATATGATATTTATTGCCCTACAACTCCTGGAGAAATGTCAAAAGGAGAAAAGTGGTCATCATAACACATCTTGTGGAATGCAGCCAAGAAGTTATTAGGGTGAGTTTTGTATCTACAAAATCTTACATGATAAAAATGAAGAAAGAGGAGTACAGTAAATGGAACTTCCAAAAACAACAAAGAGGCCTTTGATACTGTCAGTTGTGAGGGATTGTGAAAAATTATGTCAAAATTTGATTGCTTGATGTTTATCATTCTACATCAATTTCATGATAGCATACTTCCCAGTTCTAGATAATGTATCATACTTTCTTCCTTTCCCAGTTACCAATGGAGTGCAACAAAGTTGTATGCTTTCTTTCTTTTTTTACTCATATTTATTTATATTATTTTTATTTATATTTTACTATTTATTTATATTTTTATTTAATGTTTTTCCAAAACATGCAATGTAGATTTTACTAATCAATATTTGCAAGTTTTATATGCACTGCTATGTCAATAAAGCTCCTTTTTTAAGACTAATGACTGCATCTGTGTATTGGCAAAGGCACAGAGTCCTGCCCTTAGAGATAGGAAAGGGACAGCCTCCCTTCCCTCACCCATCCCCCTTTTCTCCTGGATTTATTTTCAGATCAGTTGTTTTACCAATGAGGTATTTTAAATTTCTTCTATTTTTTTCATTTTTTAACAGATTCTTGGTGTTTTGTGATGTCAGATTAACTTTTATTAATCCCAATCTATTTTTAGGGAGGTATTTTATCAATGTAGTTTTTGCATCTCCTTTTCCATTTGGTCTATTCTATTTTTAAAGGAGTTGTTATCTTTTTCTAGTTACCTTATTGCATTTTTAAGGAAATTAATTTTTTTATTGGTTCAATTGCATTTTTTAAAGAATTTGTTTTTTTTCTGAGAATTTTTGTTGTAAGATGTTAATTTTCTTTTTCATGGTCTTAATTTTCTTTTCTCAATTCTTCCAATTGATTTTTAAAGTCCTTTCTGATCTCTTCCCAGAAGTCTTTCTGGGCTGCAGACCAATTCATATTCTCCTCTGAAATGTTACATGTAGCATCCCTTCTGGCCTCATTTTCTTAGTTATTATTTTTTATTTCCAAGGTCATATTCTTAAGACCCTGCCTTGGATTGAATTATTTTCATTTTGGAATGCTAGATTTCCCTGGGGTTTAGTGTTAGGAGAGGGGCTTGTTTCTAGACCTTTGGTTTTAAGAACTCTAGAGGTTTACATACTGGGGGTTATTCACTGGGTAACTACAGGGGCTTAAGCAATGGAACATCAAGAAAGGAATTCCAGAAACATTCTCTGGATTGTTGGTGTTAAAGATGTCAGTCACTCACTCCTTAGACTTGGGGTTGGATCTGGGTTGTCCTCAGGCAATCCCAGTCCCTTGACTAGGACACTGGAAATGCCAGAGGATCTTTATGGATAGTTAGTCTGGGAATGTCTTGCCACCCATACATGGGCCTTTATCATTCAATACTATTGCTTACAGGAAATAGAGAAGTTTTGAAAGCTGAGGATAAATTCACTTACCTTGGAAGAATACTTTACAAGGATGTAAACTTGGCTAATGAGGTTGACACACACATTGTTGTAGATTTCTCAGTGTTTTGGAGGCTCCAAAGGAAAATGTGGAAGAGTAGAGGTATTAGAATGAGTAACAAACTAAATGACTACAAAGCCATTGTTTTGACATCATTCATTTTCTTATACCTGTGAGACTTTGAAGAATACCATTGTCATGGCTGGAAATTGAATTGCTTCATTTTTAATTGTCTTAAGAAGATTCTGAAAATTACCTCACAGGATAAACACCAGACAAATTACAAATTGTACATTATAATTGTAAATTAAAATAAAATGTTACTTGTAAAATAATCTCCAAGGTTTTTTCTAGTTCAAAATCTGTGAAACTAAGAATAGTAATATCTTTATTTTAGGTTTTTTCAAGGCAAATGGGGTTAAGTGGCTTGCCCAAGGCCACACAGCTAGGTAGTTATTAAGTGTCTGAGACCGGATTTGAACCCAGGTACCTGACTCCAGGGCCTGTGCTTTATCAACCTAGCTGCCCCTTGAATAGTAATATCTTAATAAAGATCTAGCTCAGTATTTGGGAGACTTCAAAAGAAAGTGTGGGAGAGAAGAGGTTTTAGACTACCAACTGAAACTCTAAAGACTCATTATGCTGACCTCAAGACCTCAATGTTATATGCCTGTGAGGTCTAGACAGTCTACCAGTGGCATGTCAGGAAATTGACTCACTTGCATTTAAATTGTTAAGAAGATTCTGAAAATCACCTGGTAACAAAAGATACCACATACCGAGATCCTTTCTCTAGCTAAACTACCTACCATTCCAACATTACTACAGAGAGTGCAACTATGATGAACTGGTCATGTTGTTAGAAGGCCAAAATATTCTTGCCAAAAAAGAAAGAAAACTATTTTATAGAAGGCAAGGGGATCAGAGGAGTGCTGCTGAGATACTCTGAAGGTATCATTGAAGACCTTTTGAATTGATTGTACAGCTTGGGAGACACTGGCACAGGACCACCCAATATGGTGTGTCCTCATCAGTGAGGATGTTGCATTCTATAAGGGTGTTGCATTCACTTTAGAATTGAAGCAGCTCAAAGGAAATTTGGCATCTGTAAATTCAGAGCACTCATACAAGGTGTTCACAGGGACTGTTTGTACCCAACTTGTGGTAGAGCATTCTGACCCTGTATTGGTCTGATCAGTCACAGTTGGATACACCGTAGTTTTTCTTAAATACAGTGATGCCATTTTCTTCTTCTTTGATAATAAAGGATGAGTACCAACAAATCAAAGCTTTTTTTCAGCTTTGTCCTAAAACAGAGTGCCTCTATGAAAATACTTAATCTTTCTATTTTCTACTTCTTGTAATACAGAAGAAAAGGGAGGAGAAAAAAAAGATTAAAGTCCCCAAACAAGAATGCTATTCAAGCAAATCTAATCACTTAATATTCCTGAACCTCAACTTTCTACTGTATAAAAATAATTAGTTTGGACTAGATGAACTCTAAAGTCTCTTCTAATCTAGCATACAAGAAAAATCAATCCTCTATCCACTCCTCTCCACTACTCTCCTTTCTTCCTTCCCATTTTAATAGATATGTATATACAGACACACACACATATATGTATATACATACATTTATGTGTGTTTATGTTTGTGTAACATGATGTAAAGTAATAATAAGCCAGTGAAAACATTCAGAAGGTAGTTGAAGACATGAGACTGCAATTCTGGAACATGATTAAGATAACTTATAGATATATACTGAAAAGTCATTCTCATAAACTCAATAATTGAAATTATGAAAGCAATCAAAAATAGTTTAGCTTCTATAGACCAAAGGTTGATTATACATAATTCAGATAAATATTTAACCTTGACTCAGAAGAATAATGATCAACATTTCTTAACAATATTCTATCATATTATGAGGATTTATTATCCTACATAATCAATAGTTATTAATAAGTAATAAACAAATATATGTGAGAGAATTTTTCAAGTATACTGCAATGTGAAATCAAAGACTTTGATTGTTTTAAAGTGAAGGAAGACACACCTTAGTCAGCTACTGCTCAAATCTATAGTCAATATTTCAATAATTGTTTTATATTCAATACTAAGTGTCATGTTTTTCCCTTCCTCCAACTTCTATTTTGTTAATTAACCAAACATGAATGTCTCAGATGGTACTGTATCTTTGCAGCTGCTGCCAAGAACCAAGAGACTATTGATTTGATAGTTGTTGTTTTTGGATCAATGTGAGCCTGGCTCTTCCCAGGTTCTATTTCAGCCAACCTATCTTGGCTCATTGAGCACAATAAACTATCCCATGCCAATAGAATGTATCTGCTGATTGGAATAAATCATTTGAAAAAGCTTAAAAGCAAATGCTGTTTAGATTTTACAGGTCCAAATTATGTCTGTATTACTCCACCAATCATGCATTGTTTCCTAGGTGAGAGAGGAATCATCAAAAGATTGAATAATATATTTGAAAGATCTTGGGGGTAAGGAGAGTGAATGGCAATCTTTTTCCTGGAATAAATTTGCATTGTATGGGTGTGGGACTCCCTATTATTTTCCAGTTTATTCCATTAGAACCCATAGATCTGAAGGAGGATTTTGCTGAAACCACTTTAAACTTACTAGCTTTTGATCATATGCTTTAGTACTTCATGTACATCCAAGTTTTATTTCACTGTCTTCTAAGGCTTCCATTTTGTGAAATAAACTTGAGAGGTCTCTATGTTCTACAAATAAAACTAGCAATTGTCAGTCAGGAAGTTTGAACTTAGTGAGACCAGATTAAAAGAAATATTCAAAAATGGAACCCAGTTACTTCAGGTAGCCTCACCTACCTGAATAACTTTTATTTCTCAATTCATCATCAAATAACATGAATGCACAGTCAAAATCATGTACAATTTAGCAGCTTCCACTTTTAAGTAGCACTAGAATTTGATATTCTAATGGGTGAAGCCAAGGACTCACTGAGCTCTCTCCCAAGCCATTCCAAATACCATTCAATAATGAGTCTAAACCAATTATAAAGTAGCAGAACCCACAGAAAGACTGAGCAAACAGTTTTCCAGTCCAAGCTATCCTGGAATATCCTCGGGAAGGGTCTATTGCATGGGTGTTGAAGAAAGAACTGCAAGAGACAGCTAGGTGGCACAGTGGATACAACACCACCCCTGGAGTCAGGAGGACCCAAGTTTGAATTCGGTCTTAGATGCTTAGTAATTGCGTAGCTGTGTAACCTTGGGCAAGTTGCTCAAAATTATTGCCTTAAAAAAATAAAAGAACCTGCACTGCCTCCCAATCCTTTCCCAGCTCCAATCATCCTGGAACAAACTGCAAGATGCCTCAGTCAGTGGGCAGCAGTTATGGTTTCCAGGCCTTTCAGTTCAGAGATTGCAAGGACAGCTTGACTTCAGCAGCAGACTTAACTTCAGTGAATCAGTAACAGGTCTCAAGCACTACCTGGAAGCTGGTTCAGGAGTGCTCAATGCATAGGTGATAAGGGGTTTGGCAATGATTGTACAGGTATCTTTGCTATAATTGAGGCAGAACTCTGTTTCTTTGCCCATTCTTAGATCTGGATCACAGTTTGAATCTCCAGTCTCAGGAAAAGAAAGAGAAGAACAACTGATTTTACTGTCTTAGCAGAGTGGGAACCCTCATCACAGTTCTAAGTTAGAAAGGAGTGCTTATGTGACCCACAGACCACAGCACTGGCCAGAGGAATAGTCATAGTTTCTTGTAAGACCTTATAAGAATTGAAAACTTGTAGGTCCTGGATGGATCTCTGAAAACAGCTGCAAAATCCCTCACAAACTAGGGATAGTGTGTCCTCCAGCATAGAAGCAGAGCCCATCTTAAAAAAAAAATAAAGTCAAGTCATTGGTTAGGGAAATGAATAACTAACAAAAGAAATAAAACTAACCATAGCCAATTATTTGGTCATATGGAAAATCAAAATACACATCCAGAAGATAACAAACTCAAAACTTCTGTGTCCAACGTTTTCAAGAAAAATAAAAATTCTTCTTCGGCCATGGGAGAACTCAAAAAAGATTTTGAAAATTAAGTAAGCAAGATAGAGAAAAAAAATTGGGAAGGGAATGAAAATGATACAGGAAAATAATGAAATCCAAGCCAGCATCTTGGTGAAGAAAATTACATCTTAAAAATCAGTCTGAGCCAAATGGAAAAGAAGTGATCCCAAAGACCAATGTGCAGAAAAATGCCTTAAAAATCAGACTTGATAAAATGGAAAAGGAGATACAAAAGTTCTTTGAAGAAAATAATTTCTTAATTTATAGAATGGACTTAGGAGTTGATGATTTTGTGAGAAATCAAGAACAAAACCTAAAATAATGAAAAACTAGAAGAAATGTGAACTTGCTCCTTGGAATAACAATTGACTTGGAAAACATATGAGGGAGTCATAATTTTAAAATTATTAGACTACCTGAAAGTCATGACCAAAGAGACTAGATGTCATTTTTAAAGAATTCTTTTAGGAAAATTATCTTGATATTCCAGAAATAGAGATTAAAAATTCAAAATAATCCACTAATCACCTCCTCAAAGAAATCCCAAAATGAAAGCTCCTAGGAATATTAAATCCAAATTTCAGAACTGGCAAATCAAGGAGAAAATATTGCAAGCACCTAGAAAGAAATAATTCAAATTTCATTGAGCCATAGTCAAGATAACACAAGATTGAGCAGGTTCCACATTAAGGGATTGTAGGATATTGAATATGATATTGCAGAAGGCAAAAGAGCTTGGATTGCGACCCAGAATCAACTACCCAGGAAAATTGAGCATACTCTTTCATGGGAAAATATGGATATTCATTGAAGTAGGAAATTTTCAAATTTTCCTGATGAAACCATCAGAGCTGAAGAGAAAATTTCACCTTCAAATACAAGAACCAAATGAAACATAAAATGGTAAATAGGAAAGGCAGATCATATGGGACTTGCTGATGTTGAACTGTTTATATTCCTGCATAGTTAGATGATAGCACTAACTCATGAACTTCCTCAACTATATGGGCAATTATAAGGAGCATATATAGAAAAGGCATACATAGGGATTGAATTTTAAAGTATAATATATATTTTTAAAATGAAGATATTGGGTGAGATAAACTGGAAGAAGGGGAAATGAGAGGAAGAATTGGATAAGTTATTGCACAAAAAGGGGCAAGAAAAGTTTTAGCAGTGGAGCAGAGGAGGGGAAAGATCAGGGGGAGAAACTAAGCCTTACTCTCATCAAAATTGCCTCAGAGAGGGAATGACATACACACTCAATTGGATGTAGAAATCTATCTTAACCTAGAGAAAAGTAGGAGAGGAAAGGCATGGGAGAAAGGAGATGGGGTGGGGGGGCAGGTGATAGAAGAGAGATATGGGTGGGGCTAGTTGGAAGCAAAATATTTTTGAAGAAGAACAGGGTGAAAGGAGAAAGAAAATAGGATAATTGGGAGTGGGGGAAAATTGGATGGAGTGAAATTCAGTTAGCAATAGTAATTTTGGCCCAAAACAAAAATTGAAATAAGCCTTTCTAATAAAGCCCTCTTATCTCAAGTATAGATAAATGAGTATTTATAAAAAATAAGAACCATTCCTCAAATGATAAATGATTAAGAGATAAGAACAGTTTTCAGATGAGATGATCTATGGAGTCTATTTAAATCATTTTTAAAAAATCTCCTAGCTAAGTATTGAAAGGAAAAATGTGGGTAGGAATAATTCTGGGTATATCTATTGAATTGGTTAATAGGACAGAAGGAGAAAATGACAAATGTAGGAAGGGATATAGGGAAACATGGATGCACTGTTGGAGGAGTTGTGAAATGATTCAACAATTCTGTAAGGTAATTTGGAACTATGCTGAAGGGATATAAAACCATATCTGCCCTGTGGCTTAATGTTGCCACCACGAGGTCCATACTTTAGAAGAGATGAAATAAGGGGAAAGGATGAACAGGATACTCTTATCAAAAATTTACATGAGCAGATGCAGTGGAAAATGTACAGCAATTTTACAGGATGTTTCAATTAAAAATGACCTACCTTTTCTCAGAAATGCTGTGACCTAAGGAATTCTGAATGTCTTTGGATAAAGAATACTACCCATCCCAAAGATAGAGCTGATAGTGTCTAAATATGAATTGAAACATTTTTTCCCCTTCACTTTATTTTCTTGAAGTTCCTTTTTTTGGGGGGGGATTATGTTTGCTTTTACAACATGACTATTATAGTAGTAATGTTTTGCATGACTACAAGCTTTTAGCATATATTAAATGACTTGCTTTCTTAATCGGGGGGAATGTCATGAGGAGGAAGGAAAAGATTTTGGAACTCAAGTGTTGGAAGTGAATGTTGAAACTTATATTTGCATGTAACCAGGGCATTTTTTTGTTTTTTTTTAATTTTTTTTGAAAATTTTTAAAAATTATTGAGTATTTGGAATTCTGTAAGTCAAAAAAGCCAAAATTACTTTCAAGAATAATCTACCCTAAAATATTGAGTATAATCTTTTGGGGGAGAATGGACATATAATGAATTAGAAGACTTTTGAGCAATTTTGATAAAAATACCAGAATTGAATAGAAAATTTGACATTCAAATACAAAATTAAAAATTAAAAAAAAGATAGATGTAAAAAACTAATCATAAGGAACTGAAAAAGTTAAACTGTTTATATTCTTATATGAAAAGACCACGAGAAGGATTTTACGTAGACAGGGAAACATCAGTGTGAATTGATTATGATTATGCTTGAATAACCACCCCACAAAAAATAAGGGGTGTAAAAAATTGAAAATAAGAAGTAGAACAGAAAGAACTTTTCCCTATAAAAGAATTATATAAGGAAAGTTTTTATATTGGAGGCGAAAATGGGGGGGATGATGGACAGCATTTGAATGTCACTTTTTTTGGAATTGGTTCAAAGAAGGAAGATAAATGGATAGAGACACACACACATATACACACATACATTATATATATGTATATATATATATATATATATATATATATATATATATATACATATTTGTATATACACTTATATACACTCAGTTGAGTATAAATTTGTACCTTATTCACTAGACAAATGGAAGAGGTCAGGGATAAAAGCTTTTCCTGGGTGTGATAAAGAGGTGGTAAATTAACAGTGGCAATGGTCAGAGGTAAAGCAGAATTTTGGGAAATTTTGAGAAAAGATAAAATGAGCAAAAGAATAATAAACAGAAGAAAAAGGGAAATACACAATAATCATAACTGTCCACGTGAATGGCATGAGTTAACTCATTTGTTGATTGGTTCTTTTGCCTTGTTATCTAATAAAACCAAAGCTAAATCACTCTGTTAAAGCCAAGTTACAATATGTTTGATTGCAGCAAACTCAGAATGCTCTGCTAAAGGTCAAACTGAAATAATCCAAGTGAATACTTCTGGTAGATCCTCAATTTACTCATCTCATATTTCCTTTGATCTGCTTCAATTCTGCTTTGCTCACAGAATAGAGTACCTTCTTTAATGCATGCCAGTGCAATGCTGTGAAGTCTTTTTTTATGTCTCATGTCATCAAACAATTTCAAAGTTCATCAGAAACCTGTATTGCTTCTTCTTACACTACTGTGATTGCTTGTCCTGTGTGAGTTCTCCATATAATAGTCTTTTTTTGAAAGGGGACTTTTGGCATTAAATAATGTGTTTAGCCAAATGTTGTGCTCTCTATAATAGCAATTAAATGCTTAATTCAGCGAAAGGACCTCAGTGTCTGTTATCTTATCTTGCTTTAGCTTTAACCTTAGATTCTGAAGCTAACCCATAAAATAAAAGGAGAGAAGGGATTACAAAACAGAAACCATGAATAAGAGACATACTTGAAACAGTTATACACAGAATTAAAATAAAGGTGTAGAACAGAATATATTTTTCTTTAGGTGAAAATTAAAAAAGAGGTTTAATATGCATTTTCTCAGAAAGAGCAAAAGCAAAAAGAGACATAATTAAAAGAGATCATCAGGGAAACTATGTATTGCTAAATGGTATCATAAGCAATGAAATAATTCTGAAAAAATATAGGAAGTCTCTCTGAAAAGGGCATCACTTGATAATATCATTTGTGAAATACTATGGAAAATTATGTCAAAATGTGATTGCCAGAGTTCATCAGCATTGTTCACCAATTTAATGATGTTGTTCTTCCCTGTGTTCTGGATAATAGACCATAATCTTGTGCTTTCCCAGTCACTAATGTAGTAAAATAAGGCTATCTGTTTGTTCCCATGTTTTTTTTCATCCATGTTATCAAATGTTTTCAATGGGTATAAATACAGTATCATTGACAGCTTCCACATTGTAGGAAAATTCTTCAGCTAGAAAAGGCTACAAGTCAAAAT
Source organism: Macrotis lagotis (assembly GCF_037893015.1). NCBI lineage: Eukaryota > Metazoa > Chordata > Mammalia > Peramelemorphia > Peramelidae > Macrotis > Macrotis lagotis. The sequence goes on along the minus strand of NC_133666.1, from coordinate 443,957,269 downwards.
CAAAATGGAGGAATGTTGGTGTATTGTTTTCTTTTTGAATATGATTGGGCATTCAATGCAGCCTGTGAAGCTAAGATAGAACCAAATGAGAAAGAGAAGAATCTGGCCCTTTAATAGGACAATGGGTGCTTAGCTGTAAGAATCCATGAGAAAGTGTATCATTGTATGTAATGGGGTATTTTACTTGTAAATTATTTTGCTGTTCTATTTTATTAAATAACCTTTGCTTTGATCATTTTTTATCTTTGACTTGGTTAGCTGAAAACCAATACACAGAAAAACTTAATTTAATTTAAAAACTCCCTGAAACTCTTGGAGTCTCATGAAATATATTTTGAGACAATGCTGATGCAAGCTATAGGCTGAATTTGAAGTATATAGTGTGGGGGAGTGAATCTAGAAGCATTTTATGCTATTATATGATTAAAACAGAATAGCAATTATGTTTAACATTATTGTAGCATTTTTAAATAAATAATTTATATGTTCTGTTTAGTTTTAGGTTTATAGCAGCCCAGTAGTATACCTGTTATTGGTATCATCATTATATCCATTTTACATATGAGGAAAGTGGTACAGAAAACCCAATGACAAATACAATTCAGAGTTATATTTGAAGGTAGGTTTATCCTAAAACCATATTCAGTGTTCTGTTTTGGTTTTTATTTTTCTATTTATTTAGGTAATCTCAAGCAAATCATTGTATCTCTCTGGGTCTTGCTGGCATACTGTTAAAATGAAGATATTAATGGTATCTAAGGAAAAATCATATATTGTTAGAAAACCATTCCATGTCAATCATTAACTGTTTTATGATTTGGCCAGCTTCTTTATAGGTAAACTCTAAGACCAAGCAAAGTTTTCTTTAAAAATCCAGATGTTCATAGTGGTTTAAAATATATAAAGCCTTTTTCTCACAATTAACCTATGAATTAAGCTGCACAAAAAATTATAATTCTCATTTTACAGATGAAGAAATGAAAACATAGAGAGATGAAGTGGCTCTTAATGGGCTCCTGACCTCGCAGCAAACACACACACACAAACACGCACAAGCACACACACACACACACACACACACACACACACACACACACACACAGACACACACACGTATTCTTCAATAGTAGTTAAATATAAACTACCTTGCACTATATGGCCTCCAGTCCCCACATGTCTTTGGGATTGCAAGAACAAGGGTTGTATTAAAACACAATGGTGAGCATATGTATTGTCATAGAATTTTATATAGACATATATATGTATGAGTGTATATGTATATACACATATATGTTTATGATACATGTTTCATATCATGAGATTTGAAATATATAGTATGTAGTGTATATATATTTATACACTTGTGTATATACATATATATATGTATTTCTTTGCCCATTGCATATATTTCTTATATGTATATATTTCTTATATATATATGAATTGAAAAAATGTTTCAATTCATATTTCGACACCATCAGCTCTATCTTTGGGATGGGTAGTATTCTTTATCCAAAGACCTTCAGAATTTGTTAGGTCACAGCATTTCTGAGAAAAGGTAGGTCTTTCATAATTGAACCATCCTGTAAAATTGCTGTACATTTTCCATTGCATCGCATGTAAATTTTTGCTAAGAATATCCTTTTCATCCTTTTCCCTTATTTCATCTCTTCTAAAGTATGGACCTAGTGGTGGCAACATTAAATAGTTAAAGATACCAGAATTTAGGAGTCTGGTTTCTAATGCTTATTTTGTTATATAATAAATTCCATTCTATTGTCTGGAGTGAAATAAGTTATCTTTTCAATAGTGAGTTATTGCTATGTGACAAAAGATGAATAAATATTACCTATGTGCACATCAATCAGAAACAGCATAGCAAGAATTCAATTAGTATATGCAGTATTTATACAATACATGATTTTTGTCTTCCTTACAAGCTCTGGATTACATGATTCTACCTGAAATCTATCATCAACTTCCTTTAGTTATTCCACATAGATATTGTTGTACATAATCACAGGCTTTCTAAGTTGGTAAGAAAATCATAATTCAAACTTTTATCCATACAAAGATTACATTTTTCTAGACATTCCTATTTGTTTTTATTTTCTTTTATAACTTCCAAATGCTTGCCTTCTGGAGCAAGGTAGAACATATCTATTCACTTATATTGTGACAACCTTTGAAATTCTAAACCTCATATATTATGTCCTCCCTTCACTTTAATTCTCTTACCGAGGTTAATCATTTTCACTTCCTTCAATGAATTTTTATATAATATAAAGTTGAGGCTTTTTACCATCTTGCCTCTCAGAGGCTCAATACTAAACTGTTTCATAACAGTATATAACATATAAACTGAGTTACCCATAGCGGAACAAAGCATAAGAAATGATAAATAATAAATAGGAAGTAGCACAGCACAGCAATCAATTACCCTATCTTTGATGGTACAATTAAAATAGAATGAGATTTCATTAGCTTTCCTGGTTAAAAGATAACATTTTGAATTTTATGACCTTGTAGTGCACTAACATTCCTGGAGTTTCACTTTTTCTTTAATTTTTAACTTATTGTAGAGACTTTCATTGTTCTCCTTTCAAACTCTCCATGAATGCATGTTTTATTTAGATTGTTTATTAGAGAGCAAGATAAGACAATATCTTATTTTTGCTAGATAAAAGTAGGATCATTTAATATAATAAGTAGATTGTCTCAATGTATTTTATATTTTAATTACTTTTCTAACCTTAATATGCTACATTCCAAAGATTTCTTCATCCTTGTACTTCTGTAATATATTCATTCATACTGTTCCTCAGATTTTTTTAAAAAACAAGTTATTCATTTCCTCCTGGACTTTACAAAAATAAAGAAACTCACTGTGGAATGGAAAAGTGAATAAGCATTCAGTAAGCTGAAATGGTCCTTTTTCCCCCAATTGAAAAAAATCAATTTCTTTAACAAAGCTTTCTCATAAAATCTTAGTATTTGAAGAAATATCAAAGACCAATTAGTCCAACATGTTGTTGGAAAAAATGTCCTCTTTATGAAACATGGAGTTAGGAGCTCTTACCTCTTAGACAGGAAGTATTAATAACTTCTACTTTCTCAAATTATCCACCTCTTGTTTCACATTTTAGAAAAATTACTAAAATGAATTCTTGAAAAAAATAAAATGAAAGCCTATTGAAAAAATGACAACAATGTACTTGTTGACAAAGGGGGGAGGGTGCTGTCCAGTGCAAATACATCTTACTGGATTTATATGCAGCCAATTCTTTCTGGGTAAGTGACAAGATGGTTTCTTCCTTTCTTTTGTGAAAATCAACACCTAGTTGTGCTTAGTTTTTCCCTCTAGTCCATATTTTAGGTAAGCTTATTGTATAAAATGCTACTCTATTAAGTGATTAATGAATTCTAACTTAATATAAAATGCTTTTGACAAATATTTTGATGAAATCCAGGCAGTCTATATTGGTGGAATTATATCGATCTACTTTTTGATAAATAAGTCCATGAGAAGATAATATGTTTAGTCTGACATTACTTGTCATTTTAAAAATCCATGTTGATTCTTGGTGATCAACAATGTAGAATAATTGAAGGTTCTCCTTTTAGTAATATACTCTTCTGAAAGAATTCTATCAATAATCAACACTAAGTTCATTTCCTATATTTTAAAGCAGCAAGAAATACCATTACTACTTATATCATTGAAGCATATCATTGAACAAGTAAGATTTTGCCTATTTGTGAAATAAGTAGCAAAAATATCAGCCCAAATTTCTCAAATGAGAAAACTGATGCTCAGTGAAATAAATAATCATTCAACTAATGTTTTGCTTAACTAATACCTACTCGTTTCTCTAATTTTCCTCAACACTCATTCTAAATTGATATTCATAAAGCATATTACTAGCCATAATGCCTACCTGCTCAGGAGCTTCCAATGGTTCCCTACTGCCTCTAAGATAAAATAAAAAAAAAACTTTTCTTTTACATTAAAATATTTTACATCCTCTCATAGTTTTTTTCAGACTGGTTTCACATTAGATCTGCAATATAAAATCTAATGTCTAAATTGGTTTTTTTTCATTGTTCCTTATACGCAATATTCTATTTTTTCACTTCTGCCCACACTGTTTTGTTTATCATTTCTGTTGTCTCCTCATTTTGAATGACCCTTTCAACAAAGAAAAACAAAAGAAAACCACAAAAATAATAACAGAAAAAACAGAACTTTGAGTGAACAGGCAAAAAAAGTAAATCTCTTTTTTTCAACTACTATCATAATTTCATTGATATCTCATTGATAATGGTTTGAGACCTTATTTATTCCATGATTTTCTTCATGGTTCCCAACATAGCAGCAGTAACAGCAACGTTAAAAATTTGTTGAAATCTACTTCATTCAAGGCAGAGTATCAGACATTAAAAGTGCAAAGGAAAAAGTAAACAGTTTTGCTCTCAAAGAGTTTATGTTGTACTAGTGCAATTTGTACACCAACAAATATCCCCAAGGGAAACTTACACAGTGTGAATCTAGATACTTAGTAGAGAACAGAAAGTTTTAGAGAGAAGATGAAATTTGAGGCCAGCCTTTCCTCCCTAAAAAATGTGTTTAACATTAATTTACAACCAGTTCATTTTGTTTATTATTTACCATGACTTTCTTCTTCCATGACCTTGCAACCCTTTTGTAATCATCTTTAGTTACCTGCTTTCACTTTACCTTTTATGTGTTCTCTGAAAATTTGAATTATTTGCTAATTAAGCTTCATATTTAGCCATATTATCTATTTGCAAACAATTTTCTTTATCAGAATAAATTACTACTCCATCAACAGATTTTCATTCTTTCTTATTAGATTTTTTTGAATCTCAAGAAATGTGATCCTATCTAATTTATATCTGAGGCCTATGAAATGGCCTATAATCAAATAAAGGCTACACATCAAACTAAAGCAGGTAGATAATGAGTGGATAGGATACCAGACCTAAAGTCAGGAAGACATATGTTCCTAAGCTCAAATCTGATCTCAAACATATACAACCTGTGTGACCCTGGGCAAGTCATTTAACCCTGCTTCCCTCAGTCCTTCATCATTAAAATGATTTGGAAAAAGAAGTACCAATCCCTTCCAAAATCTTTGCTAAGAAAAAACTCAAATAGCAACCTAACATGTGCTAAATAATAATGGGGGAGGGGCAGCATGGCTTAGGGAAAAAGATAATAAATTCAATTTTGAAACTTTTGGATTCAAGATGTCTATTGCACATCAAGTTTGAGATGTCAAAAAGGCAGTTGGAGATGTAAGACTTAAGTAGAAAGTTTCTAGCAGGAAGAAGTCCCTGCTTTAAGAATCATCTACATAAAGGGGATAATTACATATGTGGCAGCTGATGAGATTTTTAAGTAGAGTAGAAGGAGAAGAGAAGAGAACCAAGAAGGAACCCTGTTCCATAGGTATGATTAGGTTGGATATAACTCTATTGAAAATCTCTCCGAACTCAGCTAGGTGCAGTGGAGAAATTATCAGACCTGGCTTCAGCTAACTTCCTTAGTTCACATCTGGCTTCCTACTCTTTCTATTTCTGATCACATGAAAATGCCTTAACCTTGTGCGTCTCAGTTTTTTTCATCTCTAAAATGAACTAAAGAAGAAAATAACAAACCATTTCAGTATCCTTATAAAAAAAAATTCAAATGGAGTCACAAAGGGTCAGACAAGCCTGAAAAATGACCAAACAACAACAAATAACGCATTTTCCTGGTTCTCTTTACTTCTGAAAACTATTGCAAAGACCAATATCTGCTAACATTTCTTTACAACAAGGAGTAGGCTCACAGCATTTGACTTGCAAAGGAGAAAGATTAGACAGATTGGTAGGAGAAAAATCAGAAGGGAGGAGCCCCAAACCCTAGCGAACAGAGAATATCAAGGAGGAGAGAGTGATTAACAGGGTCAGTAGCTTCAGAGAGATCAAAGAAATATTCTCATTACTAGTGATTCAATAGAGAGGAAAAAGTTATAGAATCCCTGCATGTATTCCAAGCACACATGGGAGGTTGCCTTAGACAGAGACCACTTCTTTGCTTGTTCATCAGAACTGGTCACTCATTGTTCAATTCCCCCATTACATGAGATTTTGTTCTTGAGATAACCACTTAAAAGTAAATTATATTTCTGACACAATTTCACCCTGTTAGAAAAAACCCAAATTTAAACTTAATTATCAGAAGAGGAAATCTGACCCCTTTACAGGGATATACTGAATATACTGAATTTTCAGTTATGATTACAAAAGAAAGTCATATTTTTTATTGTGTCTTCTTATTCTGCTTGATTCAAGCATCTTGAGAGGAAGATCTGCATAATTTTGAAAAATTTTTTAAATATTTTATTTATTTTGACTTTTGCAAGTTTTCCCCTAATCTTATTTCTCACCTGCCATCCCCAACAAAAGGCAATTTGCCAGTCTTTACATTGTTTCCATGGTATGCATTGATCCAAATTGAATGTGATGACAGAGAAACTACATCCTTAATGAAGAAACACAAAGTATAAAAGAAACAAGATTAGACAATAAGATATCATTTTTTTTTCTAAATTAAAGGTAATATTCCTTGGTCTTTGTTCAAACTCCACAGTTCTTTCTCTGGATACAGATGATATTCTCCATTGCAGACAGATCCAAATTGTCCCTGATTGAGAGTCCATCAAGGTTGATCATCACCCCCAGGTTGCTATTAGGGTGTACAGTGTTTTTCTGATTCTACTCATCTCACTCAACATCAGTTCATGCAAATCCCTCCAGGCTTCTCTGAATACCCATCCCTCCTGGGTTCTAATAGAACAATAATGTTCCATGACATACATATACCAGAGTTTGTTAGACCATTCCTCAAATGAAGGACATTTACTTGATTTCCAATCCTTTGCCACCACAAACAGGGCTGCTATGAATATTTTTGCACAAGTGATATTTTTACCATAATCTCTTCAGGGTATAGGCCCAGTAGTGGTATTGTTGGATCAAAGGGTATGCATATTTTTGTTGCCCTTTGGGCATAGTACCAAGACTGCTTTACAGAAAGGTTGGATTAGTTCACAGCTGCACCAACAATGTATTAGTGTCCCAGATTTCCCACAACCCTTCCACCTATTGATCATTGTCCTTTCTGGTCATATTGGCCAGTCTGAGAGGTGTGAGGTGGTACCTCAGAGATGCTTTGATTTGCATTTCTCTAATAAGTAGTGATTTAGAGCATTTTTTCATATGACTATTGATAGCTTTGATCTTATCTGTAAATAGCCTTTGCATATCCTTTGAATATTTGTCAATTGGGGAATGTTTATTTTTAAATGATTCAGTTCTCTGTATATTTTAGAAATGAGTCCTTTGGCAGAAATTTTTTCCCAGTTTACTACATTTCTTTTGATCTTGGTTACAGTGGTTTTGTCTGTGCAAAAACTTTTTAATTTAATGCCATCAGAATCATCTAGTATGATCTTAGTGATGTTCTCCATCTCTTCCTTAATCATAAACTGCTTCCCTTTCCATAGATCTGACAAGTAAACTACTCCTTGTTCTACTAGTTTGCTTATAATATTTTTTATGTGTAAATCCTGTGTCAATTTAGACCTTATGTTGGTATAGGGTGAGAAGTTTTGGTCAAATCTAAGTTTCTTCCTTACTCACTTCCAATTTTCCCAGCAGTTTTTATCAAAGAGAGAGTTTTTATCCCAATAGCTAGACTCTGAGTTTATCAAAATAGGAGAAAATGATAATCATTTCCTGCTGTAGCACCTCATCTATTCCATTGGTCCACCACTCAATTTCTTAGCCAATACTAGACAATTTCAATGACTGATGCTTTGTAATATAATTTTAGATGTGGTAGGGCTAAGCCACCTTCTTTTGTAGTTTGTTTTCATTGAATCCCTCAATATTCTTGACTTTTTATTTCTCCATATGATTTTACTTACCACTTTTTCTAACTCAATAAAATAATTTTGGGGAATTTAGATTGGTAGGACACTAAATAGGTTGTTGAGTCTTGGTAGAATTGTCATTTTTCTTATATTAGCTCTAACTATCCATAAGCAGTTGTTGTTTGTCCAGTTATTTAAATCTGATTTTAATTGCGTGAGAAGTGTTTTCAAAAAGTTTCTGAGTCTGTCTTGGCAAACAGACTTCCAGTTATTTTACTTTGTCTGAGGTTACTTTGAATGGGATTTCTCTTTCTAGGTTTTTCTGCTGTATCTTGCTAGTAATATATAGAAAGGTGGAGGATTTATGAGGGTTTATTTTATATCCTGCTACTTTACTAAAGTTGCTAATTGTTTCCAATAGGTTTTTTGGATGATTTCTTTGTATTCTCTAGGTATATCATTACGTCATCTGCAAAGAGTGAGAGTTTTGTGTCTTCTTTACCAATTCTAATTCCTTCAATTTCTTTTTCTTTTCTTACTGCTGAAGCTAACATTTCTATTACAATTTTGAATAGTAATGGTAATAATTGGCATCCTTGTTTCACCCTTGATCTTATTGGGAATGCCTCTAAACTCTCCCCACTGAATTCATTGCTTGATGATGGTTAAAGATAAAGAACAGTTCATTCCTACACTCTCTGGTGTTTTCAGTAAGAGTGGGTACTGTATTTTGTCAAAAGCTTTTCAGCTTCTAGTGATGTAATCATACAATTTCCAATAGATTTGTTTTTTTTTCTTTTTTCTCTTTTTTCTCTCTTTTTTTTATTCTCATTTTGTACAAATGTTTTTTTACATTAATAAAATATTCTTTTTTAAGAGTAAACAAAAAACCCCACCCCCTCGTGAATATAGACTTGCTTGAACGATAAAGTAAAGGGGAGAGAAAAAAATTGAAATTAAAAAATAATAGTAATAATTGTTGTAAGTATGGTCAGGTGGCACAATGGACAAAGCACCAGCCCTGGAGCCACGAGCACCCAAGCCCACATCCAGCCCCGTAGACCTAACAATCACCCAGACGTGTGACATGCAAACCACCTGATCCCCACTGCCCTGCAAAAACCAAAAAGAAGAAAAAAAAAGACCCAAAATAAAATAAAATAGTAATAATAGTAGGGGTGGCTAGGTAGCGAACAGAGCATTGGCCCTTGAGCCAGGAGCACCTGGGTCCAAATCCGGCCTCAGACACTCAAAGATCACCCTGCTATGTGACCCCAGGCAGGCCCCCCAGCCCCATTTGCCCTGCACCCCCCCCAAATAATAATAATAAAAATGTGCTTCAGTCTTTGTTCCAACACCAACAACTCTGTCATGGGTGGATCACATTCTTTATAGTAAGTCCATCACAAAAGTTACTTCCATATTTTTCCAAAGTTGCTATTGCTGATTGCAACTCCCTCCTTTCTTATTTCTCCACTACCATGTACTATATTTTCTCTCTCCTTTCACTCTGACTCTGCTGTAGGGTAGCTGAGTGGCGCAGCAGACAGATCCTTGTCTCTGGGGCCAAGAAGCCCTGGGGCCCCACAACATGCCTTACTCCCAGAATCCACCTGGCTCCATGGTCCTGGACAGGCCTTCCAATCCCAGCCCCTTGCAAGAAGTAAAAATGAAAATGTGTTATATCTGACCACTCTCCCCCCATGGTCCATCCTCTCCTCCTTTATTCACATCCCTACCCCTTGCCCCTGCTCCCCCCCTTCTTACTCCAGATTCAACCCATTGAGTATATATGCTGTTTCCTCTCCTAGCCACCTCTGATGAGAGCAAAGTTTCTCTCATTCCCCCTTGCCTCCCTCCTTCCATATCATTGCAATAGCTCATTGTAATAAAAAAATCTTATTATATGAAATATCTTGGCCTATTCCCCCCTCTCCTTTTTCTTTCTCCCATTACATTTCCCTTTTTTCTATTGACTCCAGTTTTACACCATATTTTATCTTCAAATTCAGCTTTCTCCTGTGCTTCAACTATAAAAGCTCCCTCTACCTGCTCTGTTAACTGAGAAGGTTATTATCAGTGTCAATTTTCTATGCAGGAATACATGCAGTTCATCCTCATTAAGTCCCTCATATTTTCCCCCTCTCCTCCAATCTCCATGCTTCACCTGAGTCCTGTATCTGAAGATCAAACCTTCTGTTCAGCTCTGGCCATTCCAAAAGTAACATTTGAAATTCCCCTGGTTCATTGAAAGTCCATCTTTTTCCCTGGAAGAAGACATTCAGCGTTGCTGGGTAGTTGATTCGTGGCTGCATTCTAAGTTCTTTTGCCTTCCTGTATATTATATTCCATGCCCTACGAGCTTCCAATGTAGTTGCTGCTAAGTCCTGTGTGATGCTGACAGCAGCTCCACAATATTTGAACTGTGTCCTTCTGTCTGCTTGTAATATTTTCTCTTTAACTTGGGAGTTCTGGAACTTGGCTATAATATTCCTGGGGGTTGGTTTTTTAGGATCTCTTTCCCCGGGGGGATCGGTGGATTCTCTCCATTTCTATTTTGCCCTCTGCTTCTAGAATGTCAGGGCAATTTTCCTGTAGTAATTCTTTGAAAATGATGTCAAGACTCTTTTCCTGATCATGACTTTCAGGTATTCCAATAATTTTTAAATTATCTTGCCTAAGTCTCTTTTCCATATCAGTTGTTTTTACAATGAGATATTTCATATTTTCTTCTAATTTTTCATTTTTTTTGGTTTTGAAGTATTGATTCCTGATTTCTGGTAAATTCATCAATCTCCCTGAATTCTATTCTTTGTCTGAAGTATTTGTTCTCCTCTGAGAGTTTTCTTATCTCTTTTTCCATCTGGCCAGTTTTGCTTTTTAAAGCATTTTTCTCCTCAATAACATTTGGAACTGTTTTATCCATTTGACCTAAGCTGGTTTTTAGCATGCTATTTTCCTCAGCATTTTTTTGGATTTCCTTGATTAGGGTGCTGACCTCATTTTCATGTTTTTCCTGCATCTCTCTCCTTTCTTTTCCTAGTTTTTCTTCCAATTCCCTCATTTCATTTTTCAAAGTCTTTTTTGAACTCTGTCATAGCCTGAGCCCAATTACTGGTTTTTTTGGAGTCTTTAGATGCAGGAGCTTGTGCTTCCTTATCTTCAGACTATTTTGATCCTTATTGGGCTCATATGTAAAATATCTCTCAATGGTCTTCATCTTGTTTCTCTGCTTGCTCATTTTCCCAGCCTAAGCCTGTTTTGGGGATGAGTCTTGAGATTTTGGGGCACTCCCACAAGGGTCTCAGTGTGTGAGGCTCTGTCCTCCCTCCTGGTCTGTGAATGACCATATGTGCCCCCCTCTGCCACAGGGATGAGGTGGGGGGGCTGCCTTTCTATTGGGGGGCCTAGACTGCAATCAGGATCTGACTGTAGTCAGAACCCCAGAGTCCTGTTCCAGGGGCGGAGGACAGAGCTCTGCAGTCTCTCTTCATTCCCCTCCCTGGGCTCAATGGGCTCATGCCCTGGGGGCTCCTGCTTACAGGCTTTGCCTGCTTCTGTTTCCGGATCAGGGCTGCTGAAAAACCAGGCTGCTCGCTGTGTGCCCTGAGGGCTGGGCTCTATGTGCTCGCTCTGGCAGAGGTTCCCCGCTGTTCCCCCACTTTGTGCCCGGTGCTGCCCACATTGCAGCTTAGGAGATTCCCCCGCTGCTGTGAGGTGAGGCTCCCAGCACCCTGGGGCTGCCTTCAGGAGGCTGAAGTTTTTTCACTCTGTTGGGCCAGCAGAGCCTTTCTGCTCTTTTCCAGGTTACCTTGAGTAGGAGAACTGCCTCACTGTGTCCCTCTGTGGGTTCTGTCTTTCGAAAGTTTAGAGTTGTTAGGTTCAAAGTTTTATCAGAGAGCACCTAAGACTCGATCCCTTCTTGTCACCTTCTTGGCCCCACCACCAGGTTTGTTGTTAATGTGATTAAGTACACTAATGGTTTTTCTAATAGTGAACCAACCCTGCATTCCTGGGGGTAAATCCTACTTGGACATAATGTAGTATCTTAGTGATAACTTGTAATTGTTTTGCTAAGATTTTAATTTAAGTTTTTTGCATCTATATTCCTCAGGGAGATAGGTTTATAATTTTCTTTCTCTTTTAACTCTTCCTGGTTTAGGTATCAGCACCATATTGGTGTCATACAAAGAGTTAGGCAGAGTTCCCTACTTTTCCAAAGAGTTTATATAGCATTAGAACCAATTGTTCCTTATATTTTTGATAGAATTCACTTGAAAATCTATCAGGCCCTAGAGGTTATTTCTTAGAGAGTTCAATGATGGCTTGCTCAATTTTTTGATGGTTGGTGACACCAACAATTCCTCTGATCCCTAGTTGACCCAAGTCCTTGCAATCTGCCAGGCTCTAGCCCCATTGCTGATCAAGCTGGTCTGGTTCTCATCCCCTCAGGCTTCCAGGCTCCTGATCTACCACTAATCAGGCTAATCTGTGGCTGATCCAGGCTCCCAGGCTCTCACACATTCAGTGCTCCCTGCAGAGTCCTCCCTCTGAGCCTGGACTCACCCATGTTTATGGAAGGTAGATCCTGAGGTCAATGTTCTTCTCCTAGCTTTTCTTTGTGGGCTTTGTTGATCACAATTCTGTTAATAGGTTTGTTTCATATTATTTAGTAGGGAAGATCAGGAAACATTAGAACTATGTCTATCTTCTCTCTGCCATCTTGACCCAGATCTGTATCATTTAAACTTTATGTTACCCTCTCAAATAAGTATTGCAATTTTCACAAAGTAGAAAATGAATGAATGTTTATTAAAATGAATCAAATTGTTGTTTTAGAAATAATTTGACTAAATATTAGAAAAATTAACACTTCCTAATATTTTGATAATATTTTATAGAAGTGGAATAGGTTTCCTCAAGAATAAATGAATTCCATACATAGGAGGCTATCACTTATAGGCTAGAATGACCACAGATTGTAGATGATGTAGAAGAAATTTTTCCTCTCCTACAGTTTGTACTAGAAGATCTTTGAGTTTCTTTACAAATTTGGCATCCAGTAATTCTAGGCTTCACTATTGGTAAGTGGAAGGAGGCCAATTTTCCAATTCAGTCAAATGCAGCAAATGATTATGTAGCAAGAATGAGTGAAAACAACAGATGTACAGCTTTAGTCATACAATGGTGCCCATGATATATGAAAAGAACAAGAAAAAGTTTTCTAACCTATAGATGCTCTATAAAGTGTTGTGGTAAAATATGAAATGGCCTGAAATCAAAGAAAGTAGGAATGTTCCCTGATATTAATATAAATCACATACACATAAAGGAATCTATGTAAACCAGTCAATACTCATTTGCAAAGTGTCACTGTAGAAAATATTTACACAAAGGCATATATGTCTTTAGTTGAAATACTGTTGAAATTTTTGTACATTTCAATATGAACAGAGAGCATGAATGACTATAAAGACTGTGAGACTGAGTCATTATCACAAACTTCCAAAAGAAAGAAACTAAATAAAGGTGGATATATGAAGGTCACAAAGGGAGTAGTTATTTTCTATGTTGTAACAACAGCCATTATAATACACTTATTTATTCTGCCTGAAAATATTTTTATTTCTTTGTTATTTCTTCAGATATTTAGTATTTAATAAGTATTTGATAATTTTCTTGGTAAATTGATTGTATACATACTTTATCTTTTTTCACTTACTTACCAAAAAATTATTTTTATGATTAAGTAACATGATATAATTTTCACAATATTTTATTCCCAGGTAATTCAAAGGACATGTGCTTAAAAATTAATATTTTGTTAGTTCTGCATAATTTATATAACACATTAATATCTTCATGCTTTATAGATGAATATATACAAAGTAGGTTACTGTAAATATACATATATATGTAAAATTAAGTATGATTTAAAGCATAATTACAGAAGAATTATTTTTAAATTACATGCTCTTACTTTCAATCAATGATATGCAAATATACTTATTTTTAGCTTCCAATTAAATACAAAATTGAAATTGAATAGCTTTTATCCAATTCTTTCTGAAATATAATACTAATAGAAAAAATATGAATAAGTCTACTCTTTTTTACACAATTCATCTCAATGAAGGATTAAGTACATATTTGAAATCATTAATGAAAAAAACAGAAGTCACATGAAATAGAAATCTATAGAATATAATTGTGTTATGAATTTTATTTTGCTTAGAATTCTAAATTAATTCAAAATTAAATAAATTCTAATTAATTAGAAAAGGTAAAACTAATTACATATAAAATTGAATATATCTTTAATAATTTTTGCAACAATTTAGAAATAAATATTGAATTGCACATATTTTTATTTATATTCATCTCCATAGTTGTAAATTCCAATAAGAAAAGATCACCCAAGAATTTGTAAACACAAATAATGTTTTCAAAGGACTTTGAAATGCAAAATGGAAAGAAATAAATAAGTATTAATTATTTTATATGAAGAAAATTGGAAAAAACTAAAATTTCTTTTTTTAATTAAAGAATTTATTTGAGTTTTACAATATTTCCCTCAATGTTACTTCCTACACCCACCCCCACAGAAAACAATTTGTCAGTCTTTACATTGTTTCAATGATGGACAATGATCCAAATTGAGTGTGATGAGAAAGAAATAATATGCTTAAAGAAGAAACACAAAGTATAAGAGATAACAAGATCAGATAATAAGGTATCAGTTTTTTTTCTAAATTAAAGGAAATAGGCCTTGAACTTTGTTCAAACTCTGTGGTTCTTTATCTGGATACAGATGGTATTCTCCAATGCAGACAGCCCCAAATTGTTCCTGATTGCTGCACTGATGACATAAGCATGTCCATCAAGGTTAATCATCACCCCAAAGTTGCTATTAGAGTATACAGTGTTTCTCTGGTTCTGCTCATCTCACTCAGCATCACTACATGCAAATCCCTTGAGACTTCCATGAATTCCCAGCCCTACTATTTTCTAATAGAACAATAGTGTTCCATGACATACATCTAACACAGTTTGCTAAGCCATGCCCCTGTTGAAGGACATTTACTTGATTTCCAATTCTTTGCCATCACAAACAGGACTGCTATGACTATTTTTTGTACAAGTGATATTTTTATCCTTTTCCATCATCTCTTCAGGTTATAGACCCAGCAGTGGTATTGCTGGATCAAAGGGTATGCACATTTTTGTTGCCCTTTGGGCATAGTTCCAAATTTCTCTCCAGAAAAGTTGGATGAGTTCACAGCTCCACCAACAATGTAATAATGTCCCAGATTTCCCACAACATTTTCAACAAGGATCATTATTCTTTCTAGTCATATTGACCAGTCTGAGAGGTGTGAGGTGGTACCCTAGAGATGCTTTAATTTGCATTTCCCTCATAAGTAATGATTTAGAACAATTTTTCATATGACTATGAATTGCCTTGATCTCCTCATCTGTAAATTGTCTTTGCAAAACCTTTAACCATTTGTCAACAGGGGAATGGCATTTTTTAAAAATATGACTCAGTTCTCTGTATATTTTAGAAATGAATCCTTTGTCAGACAGAAACATTAGTTGTAAATATTGTTTCCCAATTTACTACATTTCTTTTGATCTTGGTTGTAGTGGTTTTATCTATGCAAAAGCTTTTTAATTTAATGTAATCTAAATCATCTAGTTTGTTTTTGGTGATATTCTCCATCTCTTCCTTAGTCATAAACTGCTGCCCTTTCCATAGATCTTTCAGGTAAACTAGTCCTTAATCCTCTAATTTTCTTATAGTATTGTTTTTTATGTCTAAATCCTGTATCCATTTGGATCTTATCTTGGAATAGGGTGTGAAGTGTTGCTCCAATCTAAGTTTCTTCCATACTAACTTCCAATTTACCAAGCAGTTTTTATCAAAAAGTTTGTATCCCAATAGTTGGAATCTTTGGGTTTATCAAACAGCAGATTACTATAATCGTTTCTTGCTATTGCACCAAGTCTATTCCACTGCTCCACCACTCTATTTCTTAGCCAATAACATACAGTTATGATGACTGATGCTTTATAATATAATTTTAGATTGGGTAGGGCTAAGCCCCCTTCATTAAATCGCTGGAAATTCTTGACTTTTTATTTCTCCATAGAAATTTACTTACACCTTTTTCTAAATCATTAAAGTAATTTTTGGAATTTTGATTGGTAAGGCACTAAACAGGTGTTTTAGCTTTGGTAGAATTGTCAGTTTTATGATATTAGCGCCATCTATTCATGAGCAGTTGATGTTTGCCCAGTTATTTAAATCTGATTTAATTTGTATGATAAGTGTTTTATAATTGTTTTCAAATAATTTCTGAGTCTGCCTTGGCAAATAAACTCCTGGGCATTATATATTGTCTGATGTTACTTTGAATGGGATTTCTCTTTCTGGGTCTTCATGCTGTACCTTGCTTGACATACATAGAAATTTTGAGAATTTATGAGGGTTTATTTTATATCCTGTAACTCTGTTAAAATTTCTAATTGTTTCCAGTAGTTTTTTGGATGATTTCTTGGTATTCTCTAGGAAAACCATCATGTCATCTGCAAAGAGTGACAGTTTTGTTGCTTCCTTCCCAATTCTAATTCCTTCAATTTCTTTTTCTACTCTAATTGCTGAAGCTAACATTTCTAATATGATACTGAATAGTAGTGGTGATAATGGGCATCCTTGTTTCAACCCTGATCCTATTGAGAATGCTTCTAGACTCTCCCTATTGAATAAAATGCTTGTTGATGGTTTCAGATAGATAATGGTAATTATTCTAAGGAACAGTCCATTCATTCCTACATTCTCTACTGTTTTTTTAGTAGAAATGGGTGGGGTGCTGTATTTTGTCAAAAGCTTTTTCAGCATCTATTGATATGATCAAATAATTTCTGATAGGTTTACTATTGATATTATTGATTTACTAAAAGTTTTCCTAATAGTGAACCAACCCTGCATTCCTTGGATAAATCCCAGTTGATCATAAGGCATTATCCCAGTGATAACTTGTTGCAAACGTTTTGTTAAGATTTTATTTAAGTTTTTTCCATCTATATTCATCAGGGAGTTAGGTCTATAATTTTCTTTCTCTGTTTTGACTTTTCCTGGTTTAGGTATCAGCAGCATTTTGGTTTCACAGAAAGAGTTAGGCAAAGTTGAATCTTCTCCTATTTTTACAAAGAACTTATGTAAATTGGAACTAATTGTTCCTTAAATGTTTGGTCGAATTCACTTGTGAATCATTCAGGCTCTAGAGAATTTTTTTTTTTAGCAAGTTCAATGATGGCTTGTTGAATTACTTTTTTCAGAGATAGTTTTGTTTAGGTATTTAATCCCCTCTTTGTTTAACCTGGGCAACTTATATTTTTCTAAATAATCATCCATTTCACTTAGATTTTCAAGTGTATTGGCTTGCATTTGGGAAAAATAATTTCAAATTAGTACTTTAATTTCCTCTTCATTGCTATTGAGTTCATCTTTTTTGTTTATGATAATAGCAATTTGGTTTTCTTCTTTTTTATTCAAATTAACCAGTGGTTTGTCAATTTTAATTTTTTTTCATAAAACCAACTTTTGATTTTATTTATTAATTCAATAGTTTTTTTGCTTTTGATTTTATTAATTTCTGCTTTAATTTTTAGAATTTCTAACTTGGTATTTCTTTTGGGATTTTTAATTTGTTCTTTCTCTAATGTTTTTAGTTGCATATTCAGTTCATTGATTTCTTCTTTCTCTAATGTATTCATGTTAGCATTTAAAGATATAATATATTCCTCTGCCAGCCACTTTGATTGAATCCCATAGGTTTTGTCATGTTGTTTCATTATTGTCTTTATCTAGGATAAAATTATTATTTTTATATATAATTTGTTTCTTTATTCAGTCATTCTTTAAAATGAGGTTATCCAATTTCCAATTGGTTCTGCTTCTCTATATCCCTGGCCCAATATTGCAAATGACTTTTATTGTATTGAGATCTGAGAAAGTTGTATTCACTATTTCTGCCTTTCTTCAATTGATCATTAGGTTTTTATGTTATAGTACATGCTCCATCTTTGTAATAAGTGACATGTACTGCAGAGAAAAAAGGTATATTTCCTTCTATCCCCATTCAATTTCCTCCATAAGACAACCTTATCTAGTTTTTCTGAGAATCTATTTACCTCCTTAAGTTCTTCCTTGTTTATTTTGTGATTTGATTTATCTAGATCTGAGAGAAGGAAGTTGAGGTCTCCCACTAGTAGAGTTTTGCTGTCTATGTCTTCCTGTAGTTCTTTCAGCTTCTCCTCTAAGATTCTGGATGCTATCCCATTGGGTGCATATATAGTCAGCATTGAAATCACTTTATTTTCTATGGTATCTTTTAGCAGAATATAATTTTCTTCCTTAAGTCTTTTAACACTATCTATTCTTGCAGCTGCTTTGTCTGAGATAAGGATTCCTGCCCCAGCTTTTCTCACTTCAGCTGAAGCAAAATACATTTTACTCCAACTTTTTACTTTTGCTCTATATGTATCTCTCTGCTTCAAATGAGTTTCTTGTAAGGAGCATATTGTAGGATTCTGCTTTTTAATTCACTCTGCTATTCACTTGCATTTTAAGGGAGAGTTCATCCAATTCACATTCAAAGTTATACTTACTAATTCCTTATTACCCTCCATGCTATCTTTTCCTCTGCTTTTATTTGTCCCTTTCAACCCCTTTATCCATATTCCCCAGTATTTCATTCATGAATACCACCCCCTTCAGTGTGTTTCCCCTTCTATATCCAGCCCCTCCCATTTTTTCCCTTTTTCCCTTTTCCCATCCCTTCCTCCTTAATCATATTACATATGTTGCAGGAGATTTTCTTCCATTGCAATTGAGTTAGAACTCTAATTTCTAAAATTCCTTTCAAATCCCTGAACTGATTATTCCTTATTGTAAAGAATAACATGAGACAGAGTTTTCAGGAAGGAGATGTTATCAATATCAATTGATATGGAAAAGTTGAGAAGGAAACATTCAGGAACAAGGTCTGATTTGACAATTAGGAGTTCATTACTGACTTCTTTAAATCAGTTTCTGAAATTGAAAAGGACAAATGTAAAGAAAACTGGTGAGGAAATAAACAGAGATTTTTTTACTTCAGGAAAAATGAGCCAAAGAAAAAGAGAGAGATGTTATGCTCTCTTGAGGAAGTGCATACACCTATTGAAGTTTTTGGAAGTTCTATTTTTCCTATAAAGAATAATAAGGACTTTGTTTGCTTGAGAGCAGAGGAGTAAGTGGCAAGAGGAAGACTATGTAGTATAATGGATAAAAGTGATGAATTTGAAGTCAGGAAAGTCAGAGATGTAATTCTGTCTCATATCCTTATTAACTGTATGACCATGATCCAATCACACTCTCTTGGTCAGTTTTCTTTTGTTTTCTTTTTTTTAGTATTTAATTTTTTTATTTTTTTCATCCATATGCACAAGTATATTAAGTTACAAAATTTACTTTCACTCTCCCTTCACCCCCTTCCCCTCCAGTGGATAACATTGCACCTAAGTATTTTTTGATAAACATGTTTAGTCTTTTTTAATGTGAGGAATTAAGATTGAAAGATATACATATATATGAAATAATTTTATAAAGTGTTCATCATATTCTGAAGGGTTTTTTTTCATTTGGTTTATTTAATTTTTCTTCCTTTGAATTGGGATAACATTGTCCATAGTTGGTCTAAAATGGTTGTCCTAGTTCTCTGGTTCCATCAAGGATGATAATTTCACCATGTTGTTGTTCATGTTTATATTGTTCTCTTGATTCTGCTCCCTTCTCTCAGCATCATATTCTGCATGTCATTCCATACTTCTGTAGAGTCCAACCATTTATGGTTTCTTAAAGAACAATAAAATTCCATAGTATCATGTACCATAACTTGTTTAGTCATTCTGTAATTTATGGGAATTGTTGACTGTCTTCTAATCCATAAAATGAGAAATTTGAACTCAACCTCTAATGTACCTAGTAGCTTCAGATCTATAAATGAGTCCCTGAACTTAAAGAAAGAGATCTTTTGAGGGGAATAAACTGAAACAAGACTGGAAGTAGATTAATTAGATAACACAGGAGAAGTCAGCTTATGACAAAATTATGAAGATTGTTCTGGATGTATGGTGGCTAAGAAATTATTTCAGAAGCTAAAGAAAGGAAGCAGAGTCAAGATGGCTAAGTAAAGACAGAAATTCCCCTGAACTTTTCAGAGACCCCTCCAAATATCTTTATACAATTACTCTAAACAAATTCTAGAGTGGCAGAACTCACAAAAAGACTGAGTAAAATAATTTTCCAGTCCAAGACAACTTGGGAGATCAATATGAAGTGTTAGTTGCCCTGGAGTTAGAGAGAAGTGTAGTGCAGTGTGTCTGCATGAGAATGAACCCAAGTCAGCCATCCAGGAACAGATGGTAGAGCACTTGGGTGACTGGAAGCAGTGGAGGCTTCCACACCTCTGAGCCAAGCGACTGCCAAGGATAACTGGGAGGGTGAGAAGGAAAAGTCTGCCTCACAGGTGTGAGAAGGGACCACAGTTCAGCAAAGGTCTCAGCAGGGCAGACCTGGCCCAAGTGGACTTGAAGCAGTTCTTGGAGTCACTGAATCTGCCAAAACACCTTGTGTGCTAAGCTCCCATTTCACTTATGGTTATGAGAGTAAGAAAGAGATTACAGAGATATTTTTACTGTTACTGAGGCAGGAGGCTGTTAATTTGCCCATACTCTGATCTGAGTTGTAAACCTGGGTCACAGTCCTAGGAAGAAGAAGAATAGCTGCCCAACGCAGGATTGAGGGAATCTCCTCACAGTACCAGGACTGAAAAATGTCCTTCTGGTCATCCATAGACCAGAGCACAGACCAGGAGAATATTAAAAATTGCTCTTTGGAACAAACCACTGTGGAAGAATTTAAAACTTGCATGATCTCTGAAAACAACTGTATACAAAACAGAAAAACTGAGAAGAGTGCACCCTCCATGCTGGAAGCAGAAGACTTACATTAATGAATAAGTTAAATCAAATCATAGACTGGGGAAATGAGCAAACAACAGAAGAAGAAAAAAATCTGATCATAAATTTTATGTTGATAAGGAAAATACATACTTAAAGAAGGTAACAAAATAAAAACTCCTAAAAACAAAGCCTCCATGAAAAATATACATTAGTCTCAGGCCATTAAGAGCTCAAAGAAGATTTGTTAAAATCATGTAAGGGAAGTAGAGGAAAATTGTGAAGAAAAATGAGAGTGACGATGGAAAATACGAAAAACGAGTTAGCAACTTAATGAAGGAAACACAATAAAATACAGAAGAAAATTTCATTTACAAAACAGACTGAGTCAAATAGAAAAAAATGTTTTAAAAAATAATGATAAGGAAATGTCTTAAAAAATATAATTGTCTAAATGGAAAAAGGAGATACAAAAGTTCTATGAAGAAAATAATTTCCTAATTTACAGAATGGAGTTAAGGTAAGCTAATGACTGTGAAAATTAATAAACAATACAATAAAACCAAGTGAATGAAAAACTAGAAGAAAATGTGCATGTAACTTGAAGTGATCATGAAAAAGGGTAATATTGCCACATGTTCAAAAATATTCATAGCAACTCCTTTTTGTATTGGTGAAGAATTGGAAAATGAAGGCATGCCCATCAACTGGGGAAGGACTGGACAAATTCTAGTACACATATGTGATGGAACAGTATTGTTCTATAAGAAATCAGGAGAGACAGGATTTCAGAAAAGCCTGCAAAGACTTGCAGGAATTGATATAGAGTGAAATGAACAGATCCAGAATATATTATATACACTAACAACAATATGGAGTGATGCTTAACCATGATAGAGTTGCTGATTTAAACATTATAATAACCAAAGACAACTTTAAAAGACTTTGGAAAATATCATACATCTCCAGAGAAGGAACTGTGGAGTTTAAATCAAGATCAAGGCATATCTTCAACTTTTAAAAGTTGTCATGTATTTTTTCCTTTCTTTTTTTCTTTCATTAATTTGCATCTCACTCTTCTTTCACCACATATTCAATGTGGATCTATGTTTAGCATGGTTTTGAATGCAAAGTTTTAATCAAATAGCTTTCTATTAGGGGGAAGAATGAAGGAAGGGAGTAAAATAAAAACTTAAAACCTTGTAAAAAATTGCTAAAATATTAACATTGCATGTAGTCAGAAAATAGATAAATAAAATATGTGAAAAAAGAAAACATGAAGTATTTCATTAAAAAACTATTGATCTAAAAGAGATAATTAAAAAAAAATATTGGTCTACCTGAAATTCATGACCATAAAAGTAGCCTAGGTATCATTTTTCAAGAAATTATTAGGGGGAAACTGTCCTGATATTCTAGAAGCAGATGATAAAATAAAAATGAAAAGTATTCACTGATAATCTCCTGAAAGAAATCCCCAAAAGAAAACTCCCAGGAATGCTATAGTTAATTTTCAGAGCTCCAAGATCAAAAAGAAAACATTGTAAACAAGTCAGAAAAAAATTCAATTATCATGGAGCCACAGTCAGGATAACACAAGATTTAGCAGCTTTTACATTAATGTATCATAGGGATAGGAATATGATATTTGAGAAGGCAAATGAGTTTGAAATCCAAACAAAAGTCATTTGCTAAGCAAAACTGAACAAACTCTTTCAGGAGAAAAGATGGGCTTTCAATGAATTCTGAAACTTTCAAATTTACCTGAGGAAACACCAGAGCTGAAAAGAAAGGTGTGGCATAATTTAAGCATAAAAATGTTAAAAAGAAAGGGAAAACATAAGGAAGTTAATAAGGTTGAATTCCTTATATTCCTACATGGAATATTGATACTAATCAGGCATTTGAACTTTCTTTTTATTAGGGTAGTTAGAAGGAACATATATAGAAAAGGCAAAAATGGGATTTAAATATGAAGGTATAATATATTAAAAGGCTGAAGTTAAGAGGTGAGAGAAAAATGTTCTGAAAGAAAAGGAAAGGGGGAGGTAGAAAGAGGCTATTTCACATAGAAGAAACAAGAAAAATCACTTTCAATGGAATTGACAATTGGGGAGTTCAGACTCATTAAGCCTTACTCTCATCAGAATTGACTCAAAAAGGGAAGAGCATATATACTCAATCGGGTATAAAAATCTACCTTACCCTAGAGGAAAGTAGGAGGGAAAGGGGATGAGAGCAAGGTAGAAGGGGGTCATAGAAAAGAAGGAAGATTGTGGGCGGGGATAGTCATATGCAAAACACCTTTGGGGGGATAGGCTGAAAGAAGAGAAAGAGTCAAATAAATGGGTATGGTAGGAATAGTATAGAGGGAAATAATGTTAGCAATAGTAACTGTAGGAAAAATATATTGAAGCAAGTTTCTCAACAGAGAACTGAGTCAAAATTTTAAAAAAAAGTCATTCACCAATTGATAAATTATCAAAATATATGAACAGTTTTTCAGATGAGTTTGTCAATTCTATGTTCATATTTTTAAATGATATTGATTCAAGAAATGTAAATTAGAATTATCCTGAGGTACAACCTTATACTTATTGGATTGACTAATAGGACAGAAATAGAAAATGACAAATGCTGAATGGGATGTAGAGAAAATGAGACTTTAAATAACTGTTACAGTAGTTATGAGATGATACAACAATTCTATAGAGCAATTTGAACTATGCCCATTCTTTGTCCTAGAAATGCCTCTACCAGGTCTGTATTTCAGACGAGATGAAAAAATACAAAGGAAAATGATTTATATGCATAAGGATATTTATAGCAGCTCTTCACTTGTGACAAGTAACTGGAATTTGAGGGGATACCCATCATTTGAGGAAAGCCTAAAAAAATTGTGTTATGTGATATGATGAAATTATATTCTGCTATAAGAAATGATGAGTGGACACTCTCAGTTAAACCTGGAAAGACTCACATGAGCAGATATAATGGGAAATGTGCTATACTAAGTAACAACAATATTATAGGATAATTAGCTGTGAATGACTTATCTTTTCTCAACAATGCTGTGAATCAAGACAGTTCTGAAGGTCTTATGTTAAAGAACATTATCTACCCCAAACACAGAGTTGATTCCTTAATATAGTTTGTAAAACACATTTTTAAACTTTATTTTTCTTAATTTATTTTGGAGGGGATGGGTGTTATGGTTATATAACATATAACATGTTTATATAGCATTTTGTAACATATAATGTGACTATTGTGTTAATTGTTTGCATGATTGTGCATTTTAACTTAAAAAAAGAACATGTTTTCCTAATGAAGGAGAGTGGGATGGGAAGAAGGGAGAGAACTCATAAATCAAAGTTTTAAAAATGGAGGTTAACATTTAATTTTACATGTAACCAAGAGAAAATAAATGAAAAAGAAAAAAAAAAGAAAATTTTATTAAAAATTCTCTAGTGAGCAATGTACTTGAATGGATTAATTGTAAGTGCTCATATGCAGGAGGTAATCACCTTATATATTCCTTTATCTGATTAGTATCAAAGTTACATATTTATAATGTTTTGTGGTTAAAATTTTGAGCTCATTACAAGGGTTGATGGTGTGAGGTGGAAATATTCAGGCATCAATGTAATAGAAAAAATGACAAGACACTTTAAAATTTCAACTTCAGTCAAAAATATAAAATAACCTGTATTTTAGTAACATGGTAAACCTATATGTAAACCACTACACATTCATGTCTAATAACTCCCATTTCTCATTAGTGTTTGAGAAATATTTAGCATGGTGTTAAAATTAACTCACAAATCAATCCAATCAGTCATGCATGGTTTTACTAAATCTAGTTAGAGAATTAGAGTTCTTTTGTGTTGTTTCATTAAAGTTGTGAAACTAAAAAAGAGGACATTCTGCCTCTACTCAGGCTATTCAGTTTGTTTTTTATTATTGATTAATTAATTTTCCACCAAATAATATAAAGCTAATTTTCAACATTCATGTTTTGTTTGTTAAGTTTTCTCCCTTCCTCTGTTTCCTTCCCCCACATTGAGAAAGCAAGTAATTTTCTGATATAGGTTATACAGGTACAATAATGTTACATACATTTCCATATTAGTGACACTGGGAAAGAAGAATCAGAACAAAAATGAAAAAGTATGAGAAAAAATATTTAAATGAAAATAGTATACTGGATTTGTATTCAAACTCCATTGTTCTGGCATTTTTCATCACAAGGCTTTTATTATTATCTTTTATCATTATATCACTTTGTAGAATTATCTCCTAATATTTTTATTTCATTCAACATCAGTTCATTTAAGATTTTCCAGGTTTTTCTGAAATCTTCCTGCTCATCATTTTTTACAGTACAATAATATTCCATTGAATTCATTTATCATAACTTGTTCAGTCACTCCCCAATTGGTGGAGATCCCCTAAGTTTACAATTCTTTGCTACCCCAAAAAGTTACTTTGAATATTTTTGTACATGTGGGTCTTATCCCCCTTTTTAATGATCTCTTTGGGAGACAAACCTCTAAGTAGTATTGCCAGATCAAAGGGTATGCACAGTTTTATATACCTTTGGGAATAAATTTTCTTATCAACATTTATAATCCCATTTCCATCTTATCTGATGATTTACTGAGTGAAAAAGTACATTCTATAAGAATAATATAAATGGTATCTCATCCAGGAAAATTTCTCTGATTCACTTCAGGTCTAAATTCACAGAACTATTAGTTTATATTTTGAGACCTTTATTCTTTGATGCTTTGTATTAGTTTCCTGTACTGGTGTTTTCTTTTAGGTAATTCACTCATTCAGACAATAAGTATTTATTATGCACTAACGACTAAAGATACAAATAAAGGCAAAAACAGTCCATGTTAATCTGATAGAGCAATAGAATCCATAAAAAGAAATTCAATATCAAAGTGGAGAAGTGTATCCTGTATAGTGGCAGCATGAGGAAAAGCAGATGAGTGAATAAGGGTGAGAAATTAGGAGATGACTGCCCTGGGGATCTTCCTTAAATATAAAATTTAAGAGGAGCTATTCATTGATGAACCATTACCTTTCTTAATCAAAGGAAAGGAGGGGTCCTAGAGTTGGGTGTATCAAAGATATGTGAGTTTCTAGCTTAATGTGATCTTGCAGGTGATGAGAACCTGATAAAGTTCTGTAGTGAAGTCCAAGGAGTATAGTTAGGAAAGAAATATTAAGGTCAATTCCTGTAACCTTAATATTCTGTTTTTTAAAATTCCCATCACTCAATATGAAGTTTTCCTTTTTTAATTTATTTATTCATTTTCCCAACCAAATAGAAAATTAGTTTTCAACTTTCATTTTTCTTTAAAGTTTTGAGTTCCACATTATTTTTTCTCCCTCCTTTCCCTCCCCTCTTGACAGTGAATGATCTACCATAAGTAATAGATGTATAACTATGTTAAAAATTACCATATTAGTCAACATGAAGCTTTTCAAGCAATAGGTAATAAATCCATATTTAATGATTTTACATTTTTTTCTCTGAATATTAGACTTCTTATTTCCAACAAGAATCAAGTTCAAGTTAACAGGCTACTGTGAGGAAAATACTTCATCTACAACATTTTTGCCTTTGAAAACTTTTATGGATCATAGTTTTAGAGATAGAAGGACCTGGAAAATATTTATACAAATTCCCTCTTTTTTAGATAGGGAAATTAATCCTAGACAAGGTAACCCACTAGTTCAAGATAGCAATGGTAATAAGTAGAAAAAGTGAAACATGAAGTCAAAGCCTTTGACTAGTGCCTGGCACTCTACCAAAAAATCGTCCTTTCACCTGTTTAGACTGCATACTTTATATAGTACCAAAGTGATTCTTATTTTGTTGTATTTGTTTCAAGACTGCCCTTAAATTTTATTTTAATTTCATTTTATCTTTGTGTAAAGTACAAAAGGTTATAGCAAATTATTTTCATTGCATAGGATAACACCTGTCTCTTTTAAGAAAATGTATGCATAAAAATATGTACTATGAGCAAATTTTCATAGGTTGAAGAGAAGTAGGTTAATCCTGGACTTGATATATCTGGGAAATAATCCTTAGTAGGGAAACTATCTTTGGAGAGCAGAAATATATTTCCTCCACTCACAGGTAAGTTATTAGTAAGAAGTGAATGATTTTGAGAGATGTAATGATGTGGAAAATGGCAATAGATTTTGATTTTAAGCTTCTCAGGAAAATTAGAAGAGTAGAGGAATAGATGCTGACAGTGAAGAAGAATTTGAATGTAGATATCTTTGTAGAATAGAAGAGATTTTTGAATATTCATTATGGTAAAGAAAAAAAATAAATAAAAGGGTTACAGGTTATTGGTTGAGTCCAGTTTAAGTGCAACATTATAATTTTGTAAAGAGACAAAGATTTCATTTTTATACGGTATAGAAAGAGAATATGCATTTTTGGCACTTCTGAGCTGGAAAATAGCACTGTAATCACAATGAAAGCTAAATTTGGTGGATTAATTTAGTATTTGACAAATTTTTTTTAATTCTTAAAAAGTTAATATTTTTATATGGACTTTCCCTCTGTCAGGCAAGAATTATACTGGAGATAAAAATGATATAAAAATAGATGACAATGAAAATCATTGAAATATGCAGAACAGAGCAGAACAAAAGGTGATAAAGTCAAAAAAGAAGGCTTATTTTTACAAATTGAACTAATTGCATACTTAAATAAACTTCACAAATAATATTTTTTATAAAAGGAAATATTAATGATGAGAGAATGAAAGAAATTTTGAGAGGTAGATAGAGCAATCTGCCAGGGGAAATAATGACAA
This sequence comes from Macrotis lagotis, assembly GCF_037893015.1. Classification (NCBI taxonomy): domain Eukaryota; kingdom Metazoa; phylum Chordata; class Mammalia; order Peramelemorphia; family Peramelidae; genus Macrotis; species Macrotis lagotis. The sequence goes on along the minus strand of NC_133666.1, from coordinate 443,929,467 downwards.
TGTACAAATTTGTCTACATAAATATGTAAAAAAGTGTCTACATAAAAACCTTACAAAATGTAAGCACAAAGTGATCTATGTTAATATAATAAAATATGTCCATCCAAAATCAGAAACAAATATCTGTATTAGGAATTTATCCAACCCTTAACCCCAATGAATATTGTAATAAATAAAAGATTCCCACTTTCCCCATGATTATTTTACATAATTCTTGAAGTTAGCAATAGTAGTAAGATAAGATAAAGAAATGAGAGACATAAAGATAAGAAAAGAACAGAAAAAAATATTCTGATATCATCAATGGTAACTTGAACAATCCTAGTGAAAAGTCAAGATAATAACTGAGGCTATAGCTTTAGAGGTTATAAAATAAATTCTTGAAAATTAACTATATTTCTCTATAAAATAGCAAATATGTTTAGATCTAATATTCTATATTTGAATTATATTAATTATTAAATCTGACCCAGGATGGACTGTCACTTTTTCAAAACATAATTCTTCTGTACAATTTTCCTATATTTAGATGTTCTCAATTTGTATATATAAATAATTGGTATAAGAATTTTGCATAGACAAAGAAACCACACAACAAAATTATTCTTAATCTGAATGTACAAGTGAATACAAATTCTGGTGATGGTATCAATGAGATTATATCAAACTGAACCTTTTTTGAGTTTGAAGATTAATGAACATACATGCATAGTTACACACACATAAATATAACTTTCCCCATAGCTTTTAAATTCATTTTCCCATTAACTACTCCTAAAGAACCAGATTGTCTTGAAACTCCAAAAAGTTTCTCTGCCAAAAAATATCAGAAATGTCACAAGGACAGCTCATTCCCAACATTACAATGCCTTTGAGGTTGTTGGACTTTTGTCATGGAACACTGTCATATGAATCTGAGTTTCTGAGTGTGGAGATGATAGATACGACTAGTGTGTTGTAGATATGAAGGTCAATAGTATCTAATTAGTCAGGCAATAAATATTTATTGAAGGCCTGTTACTTAGAAGTCACCGTTAACTTCTCAGAATATTAAAAAGAGCTTACAATCTATGGAGTTCTTTGAATCTAGGCTCTAAGTAGAATTATGAATGTGGATGATTGAGTCATAGAGAATTGAAGACCAACTGATGTGTGGAAGTCACTGGGGAAGATAACAAACATCTACCATCACTTCGTTCTGTTGTATTAAAGGCATTTAAGAAATGCTAGTTGAGTGATCTTATGATGGTGTTGAGGTCATGGAAGTGAGTTTTATTCCCCCTCACCCCCAATTTTTATCTGCTGTTCACTGTATGTGCATAAAATTAGATTGTTTGCTATGCCCTGTTTCTTATGCCTAAAATGACATCTCTCTCCCATTTCTACATTTTAACTTGTCTTTCATGCAATGTTCTATTTAACTGCTAAAGATCCCATTAAGACATTGCAAATTTCTGAACACTGCAGTTTTTTCCCTTTTGAAACCTCTTGAATTTTTCTAATCTATTTATATACATCATTCTGTAATATATCACTTGGGTGTTGTCATGCTCAACAACTCTACTGTGAATTTTATGAGGAACTATTGCATATTTGTCTTTGTATCAACAATGCATATTCGATGTTTAACTAATGTTTGGATTTTAATTTTTTCCTTTTACTTACTGTGTCTTACTTAATGCTATTAGTTCATAATGCTTAATAACTCTTTTTCAAAGATTGCTGTGGAGGGGTGGCTAGGTGGCACAGTGGATAGAACACTGACCCTGGAGTCAGGAGAACCTGAATTCAAATGCAGCCTCAGACATTTAATAATTACCTATCTGTGTGACCTAGGGCAAATCACTTAACCTCATTGCCTTGCAAAATCAAAAATAAAGATTGCTCTGGAATAAAGGGAAAAAGCAGAATTCCTGTCCTGTTTATTTATTCAGTAAGAGGTTTATACTAATATCTATGATGATTATATTTGTCTTCTGTTCTGAAAGAAAACCATGATATCAGGGAAGTGATGCCATGACATGAACATGAATTGAATTTGAAAGAGTGGGTGCTGTGTTAAAACACCAATTTCACTTTCTTCTCCAGAGTCATTTGGGTTAAGTAGCAAGATATGAATCCTGATGACTAGAGATGCTCTAGAGAGAGAAAACTGGGATTAAGTGACTTATGCTGAAGGTCATATAGAAAGTTAATGTCAATTGTCTGAGGCTAGATTCGAATTCTCATCCTCCTGACTCCAAGGTCAGTGCTCTATCCTCTGTGCCACGCATATTTGCATTATTTATCATGCTAAAAATATGAACTATTCTAGAGAAAACTAAATTTTCATTTTTTGACAGCTGACCCCCACTTTTAAAGAAAAAAATGCAAATTCAACATCTGATACTCTTGAGTCTTAACCATTTTTTTAATGTTTACCTCATTATTCAATGAAAATGGGGATGTAATTCTCAAGGTAATGACAATGGATATTTTTGAGATCATATTTGAAGCTATTGTCTTGAATAAACCTCTTATTTCATTTAGAACTTGCTTTTCCATGTAGCATGCAGGATAGATCATGCGAAATAAAATGAGTTCAATTGGAATTATTGTAATCTTTTGTTGTTCCTTTAATCGAACCTATTTCAAATATTCAGACTAAGAAGGGAGATGCCCTTTTCAAAGCTCATTAAAGGAAATTCATAATAATGGTATCATCTATGTAGAATAAAAAGGACAAATACCAAGATTCAAAAGTGCCCGGTTGGAGTTTATCTTGAAAATGTTAGGCAATCTGCTATAGAACAATATGGTTGTCTGCATGAAGAAATATGTTTGTGTCAAGTCAGCCAGTAGGCAGATCATTAACAAACAGTATAAACAGAGAAGAAACAAGAGGAGTTCCCTAAGGAGATGAAGTATTTATGTTCCTTGGCTCAGAAATTCACTGGTGTTAATCCCAACAGGTAGTCTCCATACCAAGATGCCATCTGCTGAATGAAGTGAAATGAATCTTCTATTTCAAATGGTAATGCAGCACCATGATTCCATTGTATATGTGAAAATCATTCAATCACTTCTATAGAAGTATACAAAAAGAACAAAAATCCTCCTTGTTTCAATTCTCTTTGAATCATGGAAGCTCATTTGGATCCACAGTGTTTAGTTTTCAATGATACTTCACTTTTTTCATTGGTTAGGTGAACTTTTGAGACAAGAGGGGAAAAATGTGATATCTTCATGTACATCATCTCTCTCTCTCTCTCTCTCTCTCTCTCTCTCTCTCTCTCTCTCTCCCTCCCCACTCCATCTCTTTCTCCATTTATAGGGAGAGCAATAAATTAATTCATATAAACATATTAAATGTATTTATACATTTCTGAGCATATACATAGACATATATATATATGTATATACACACAAGTTTGAAATATATGTAGAAAGCAATTCTGAGATTTCTTTAGCTTTTTTACTTCCTTACTTTGTCAGTTTCTCTACTCAAATTAAATACTTCAATTTACCATATAGATTTACAAGAGAAGCTAAAACCTTAACTAACACATATTCCAATAAGCCCCACATTCGACATTTTTTGCCTCATAGTGTTTTGCTCATGTTCTCTTTGTTTTCATTTCTCAAATGAACAAAGCTCATATAAGGATACTGAGCTCTGAAGCTGAAAACCTGTTCACTCAGCATCTCTTTACTTTTGTAAAGTTTCCTGATTCTGATCCTTTATTCGATTACCAAGACAACAGATATTGTCTTAAAAGGCAAATATATAATACACTTCTGGAGAATTGGCCATTTTTCAGCTATTTGTAAATTCACTTTCTCTCTTGTTAAGCTTTTTATCCTTTGCTCAGTAATCATAAATTGAGTTTCAATGGTTAACATCTCCCATGCATTTTCCTAATTAAGTAACATTTTCCTCATATATTCATGGATATAGTGCAAATTCTAAAAGATATTAATAGGGAAGGATCACTCAAGGGCACAATGTAAAATTCTCTTATATTTATGACAGTGTGGGGGATTAAGGTGGGGAAGGGATCTCTGATCATTTTAACCAAAATATGAAACTTATAAACAACATTTGATAAATAGATGTAGAAGTCTTAAGGAGCTAACAGGTAGACAGTGACAAGTGGAGTGGCTGGAGAAAGAGTTGCAAGTCAGGCCAGGACTAAGGCTTGTTATCCAATTTCAGATCTTCAATAGTTATGTTACCCTGGCTAAGGTTTTTCATCAATATAATGGGATATTAAATGTACCTTACATATTTATAAAGATAAAATTACATAACGATGACTATATAGACATATATAATGTTTTGGACCCTAAAATCTTTGTAAATTAAATAAATTTAAAATCTAAAATTTAAATTTAACACAATAAAATGATAGTTATCATTTGTCTATTTGCATACCATCTTGAGTTCATTACCTAAAACTTATGGGAGAAAATGATTAATTTCAGGTAAAACTTGATTAACTTAAACTGATTAAGCAGATGATAAGATGCAAGTACAAAATCAAAACAAATGTCATCTAATAGAGTTTTGTATCAATAATAGCCAATAAGGTGTTTGTGGGATTAGTGAATGGGGAAAGCTGGAACTTAGCTAAAATTTCTAAGCCCTGCTTTACTTCCCAAATTAGGGTTTTATTAAGATCAGATAATCTAGGAGGTGCTAAATATTCTGTAATTCTCAAAGGATTCCTTAGATGTGCTTATTTTTTTAAATGTTGCTACTATACATTCTGATTGTTTAAAATAATTTCCCCCTTGATTAACTGAAGACAACATGCATGAATGCAGACATGTAGACATACACATATAGACTTCTGGGGTGGGGTCAAGATGGCAGCAAAATGCTAATAAGCTCCTGGAACCTTTCCTCACTAAGGATAAATGAAGCCTCTACTCTGACATTCATGCTACAGATCTCACCAAGAAAAAGAAAAGATTCAAAGAAGTTTTCAACTGTAGACATCATGGAGGATCTTCAGTGAAGGTCAGTCTATTTGGGAGGAAAGGGGAAGTAGAGTACAGGAGGCAGGAGAGTAGGAAAGCCAGCAGGAGGCTTTTAGCCACAGTATAATCCAGGTCCAGACAGCTTAACACTAGCAGCTAGATAATGAGTCAGCAGGGAGGATTCCAACCTTAAACAAAGTCTGAACCCTGAGAACAATGTGGTAAAAGACAAACCACTGTGAAATCAGAACCTGGACATAAATGGGAAAAAATAAACAAAAACAAAAAACCTGTGCAAAAGGCAAGGTCTGGAAAGGCAGCAAAAAACCAGGGATCAGATCCCATAATATAAATGCTTAGATCTATATTCTACATACCCCAGAAGTAGAACTATAGCAGCAAAGATGAATAAAAAAGCTAAAAGAGTGCTCACTACAGAAAGCTACTTAAAAGACAAAGATGGCAGCAATGCCAAGTATGAAGAAGAAGGCAGTGAAAAATCACAGGAGAAGTAGCAAATCAGTTTATAAACTAAACTTAAATACAAAAGCTTATCGAATAGCTTAAAAAGAATTTAAAAACCAACAAAGAAAGGAGGAAGAAAAATGGAAAAATTCAATGAAAGTCATGCTGGAAAATTGTGACAAGTTGACCAAGGAAATTAACTCCCTTAAAAGTAAAAATAAACACCTGCAAAAGAATATACAGAAGCTAATTGAAGAAAATAAAATCCTAAAAATTAGAATTTCACAATTACAAACAATGAATCTACAAGACTACAAGATTCCCTCAAATAAAATAAAAAGTCTGAAAAAATTGAGGAAAATGTAAAGTACTTTTTAGGGAAAATGAATGACCTGGAAAACAGATCCAGGAAAGACAATCAATGGATATTGGATACTAGAAAGCCTGGATCAACAAAAGAACCTGGAAAACATCATGCCTATATATACATGTACAGATTAGTGCCTTCATGTATTTTGATCATCAATTTCACTGGTTTCAGAAACTTCCTATGGTCTTAAAAAGTTGTTTAGGGTCCTAGGAGTTTTAATAATTTACTGATTAACATATAGTCAGCATTTGACATATATAAAGGTAACTGTTCATTCTCTTAATCATATCTTTCCTAAATTTTATGGATAAATAAAATATTATATAATATTCCAAAATATTGAAATATATATACACTCAACATATAAATAAATGTGTATTTACATGCAGACATATATATATGTATGTATGTATGTATGTATGTATATACACACACATACATATTAATTGAGTTGACCTGGCTTCAATATTGCCTATAACCCACATTAGCAACATGAGTAATCAATCAATCCCAAATTGATCTAAGAAACTGTTCAGAATTATAATTTATATACCTGCATTGAAAAAGGGAATTTTCACAAGATAGTGGAAAGATCTGCTTATTTTTTTAAATGTTGGTACTAGCCATTCTGATTTTTTAAAATAATTTCCCCTTTGATTAACTGAAGACAACATGCATGAATGCAGACATGCAGACATACACATGTAGACTACTGGGGTGGAGTCAAGATGGCAGCAAAATGCTGATATGCTCCTGGAACCTTTCCTCACTAAGGATAAATGAAACCTCTACTCAATCTCATCTCAAACATCTCAAACATTTGCTAGTTCTGTGACCCCTAAGCTATGTTTCCCTCAGTTTCCTCATCTATAAAATGTTGACAATAATAACATGAATTAATCAGAGTTGTTGTGAGATTCAAATGATAACATATTAGTAAAATTGTTAGCAAAGTGTCTGGCACATAATAAATGTTATTTAAATTTTGCCATTATAACCATTTTTAATTTTTACTGAAACACCAAGATGATATCCATCAGCACCTAGGAAATAGGAGTCTATATGAGTCTAGAGTTCTGGAAAAGGGTAAGGAACCTGATCTAACTTTGCAATTCATTAGAAAAGAAGGCAAAGTTAAAGGTAATGTAATATGTGTATATATACATATATATACATACATATATATATATATATATATATATATATATATATATATATATATATATATATATATATGATTCCCAATAAAGGATTTAGATAGAAAATGGAAAGCAGGTAAGGGTAAAGTATGTGATGACTATATTAAATGATGAGAAAAAAATGAGTAAGAATGGGACAACATATCAAATTCAAGACATAGTGGTTTCATTGTAATCTGTGCACTTTGATATCAGTCCAATTTTAGACAAATGGATGTATTATTAAGTCATTGTACAGTTTTCAGAAAGGACATTTACTTTGCCATAACCAAGAAAGGATATGCAACCCAGATATAATAGCCTTTATCTTCGGCTTTTGAATTTTTCACCACTTTATTGGAATACTCATCATCAGAGCAAGGTATGACAACTTGAGGGATCACAAGGACTTATATGAGAGCTTATCAAGAGGAGTAGAATCCATGTGACATGGACATTTTTATCTTTAGGTGTCCAGGAATTTGTTTCAGGAGTTTTGTTCCGTCAGGTCTTGGGGACCAGTTTATTTCATTTTTGGAAAAGTTAATCCTTAACACTGAAAGGATTGAGTAGGGAATTGGTCTTACTCGATTTAGGAATAGGAGGAAAAACACTATATTAAGAGACATGGACCAGTCAGATTCTAAGGACAGGTTTAATTACTTTTAGAGAAAATGTATTCCTTTCTCAGGAAGAGAAGAGGATGTAAAACACATATTGTGGGTGAAGACATTGGGCAATATGAGCCTAACCCATGTGGTAAACACCTGGAGATATTGGTCCTATTAAAAGTGTTCAGAGGTAAGCAAAAAACCAGGAAAGTATGCTATCTTAAGAGCTACAGGAGATTGTCATTAGGATAATCTTCATCTAAATTATGCCTTCTAACTATAGATGTCCCTCAGGGTTCTGTCTTGGACTCTATTCTCTTCTCTATCTATACAATTTTCCTTGGTGATTTCATAAGCTCCCAAGGATTTAATTATTGTCTGTATATGTTGGCCATTCTTAAAATAGCATCCTGCTGGAAATTCTCTGCAAAATTACAATCTCACATTCCAATTGTCTTATCTAAAACTCAACGTGTCCAAATCACCCCTAAAGCATCACACACAGAAACACACATACACACACATAAACATGCACACATACATGCACATGCACACCTTTCCTATTACTTTAGAGGTCAACACCATCTTTCCAGTCCCTCAGGCTTAGAACAAAGTGGGTTTCCTGGACTCCTCACAATTTCGCAGCTCCCATATCCAAGCTGATACCAAGGCATGACGATTCCATCTTTCTTAACCCCTTAAATTTTTCCCCTTCAATCCTATGACACTTCCACCTCTCTAGTGCAGGTCCCTTCACCATACACCTTAAGTTTTGTAATTACTTTGTTGGTGGATATGTTTGCCTTAAGTTTCTGGCTACTCCAATACTTCTTTCATTCAGTCAATAATTTTTTTAAAGGACACTCCCTATCTTTGCCATCACAATTACCTATCCCAGTTTGTGCACTGAATCAATGGTTTCCTTTTGACTATAGAATTTAAGTAAAATTCTGTTTGGCATTCAAATTCAGTCATAACTTTGGTTCCTCTTAATTTTTTTTTAGGCTTCTTATGTCTTGTTCCCTGACAGGTATTCTGATGTTGTGACACTGATCTGGCTGTTCCATGAACAAGACACTCTATGGGAGAAAATCCATAGAGCCAAGACATAAATGTTAGTCTGTGACTACTTTCTGCCATATTATTTTCCAGTTTTCCTAGCAATTTTTGTCAAATAATGAGTTGTTAACCCAGAAGTTGAAGTTTTTGGGTTTATCACATTATATGATTATAATCATTTACTACCATTTCTTTTGTATATAATCTATTCCACCGTTACACTTCTCTATTAGCCATTATCAAACAGTTTTGATGGCTATCATTTTATATAGTATTAGATCTGAAAAGGTTAGGCCACCTTCCACTATTTTTTTTCATTAATTTCCTTGATAATTGGAGTGGCTAGGTGGCGCAGTGTATAAAGCACTGGCCCTGGAGTCAGGAGTACCTGGGTTCAAATCCAGTTTCAGACACTTAATAATTACCTAGCTGTGTGGCCTTGGGCAAGTAACTTAACACCATTAGCCTTGAAAAAAAAAAACCTAAAACAAAAAATTTCCTTGATAATCTTAACCTTGTTCCTAGAAAAGAATTTTATTACTCTTTATTTCTAGTAGTGTAAAATTGGTTTGGTAATTTGATTGGTACATTACATTGAAATATTGATATTATTACACGAAATAAGAAATTATTTTAGGTAGAATTGTGATTTTTATCTTATTAACTCAGCCTCCCCATCAGCACTTGACATTTTAACCCAATTGTTTAGTTGTGATTTTGTCTGTTTTAAAAGTGAACTGAATTCATACCCCTTCTGGATTTGTTTTGTGAGGTAGATTCACAAGTATTTTAGATTTTTCTATAGTTACTTTACATTGAACTACTCTATCACTTGCTATTTGATTTCATTGGTAATATAAAGAAAGACTGATGATTTAAGTGGTTTTAATTTATATTCTAGTTCTTTGCTGAGGTTGCTAATTGCTTCAAGTAGTTTTTAAGTTCATTTTCTAAGTATGCCATCATATCATCTTCAAAGAGTGAGAACTTTGTTTCTTCTTTATCTATTCTAATTCCCTCAATTTCTATTTCTTCTCTTATTGTTAAAAATTGCATTTCTAATATACACTATTGAATAATTATAATAGTTATGATAACGGGCATCCTTGTTAAACCTCTAGTTTAATCCCCATTAAATAAAATGTCCACTGATGATTTTAGGTAGATACTGCTTATAATATTAAGGAAAATTGAATTTATTCCTATAATCTCTAGTGTTTTAAATAGGTCAGTGTGCTATATTTTGACATAGATTATTTTGCTATATCCATTGAGATAATAATTCCTGTTAATTTTCTAATAATTCTAATAACCAACCATTCCTACATAACTGGTATAAATACTACCTGATGATAGTGTATTTTCCTAGTGATAACTTGCTGTTATCTCTTTGCTAGAATTTTATTTCAATTTTTTTATTAATACCCCTTAGGGAAATTGGTCTATAATTTTCTCTGTTTATTTAGACTTCCTGATTTAGGTATAAGCATCATGTTCATGTTCTAAAAGAATTTGACAAGACTCCATCAACATTTATTTTTTCAAAATTTTTATATAGAATAAGAACTAATTATTTTTAAATGTCTGGTAGAATTATTTGTGAATCCATATTGCCCTAGAGAGCTTTTCATGGGGGAGGGGTGTTATTGATGGCTTGTTCAATAGCTTTTCTGAAATAGGGTTATTGTAGCATCTTGTTTTGTCTTCTGTTATTCTGGGCTATTTATAGTTTTGCAAATATTAATGTTTCATTAGAGATATATTGGCATAGAGCAGGGAAAAATAGAGCTGAATTATCATTTTAATTTCTTCCTCATTGGTGGTGAGCTTATCCTTTACATTTTTGATTCATTTTGACTTTCTTCTATCTTATTTATTTCTTCTCTCTTATTTTTTAAAATGAAACCAACTCTTAGTTTATTATATAAGTATAATAGTTTTCTTAATACAATTTTATTAAATCATTATGATTTTCAAAATTTCTAATTTTGCATTTAATTGGAGTTCATTATTTATTTTTTTATATTTTAGTTTCATGTCCAATTCTTTTCTTTCTCTACTTAATTGATTTAAGCATTTAGATTAATAAAATATCCCCTAAAATCTGCTTTGCCCACCTCCAATAAACCTTATCATTGCCATTGTCTTGGATGAAATTGTTGAGTATTTCTATGATTTGATGTTCGATAAACTAATTCTTTAAATTTATGTTATTTAGTTTGCAATTAACATATCTTTCCATAGCCTATTATTAAAGATAATTTTATTACATCATGATCTGAAAATGATACATTTAATAATTGTATCTGTGTAGGTGATGTGTAGTGTAAAGAAGAAGATATATTTCTTTATATTCAATTGACTTTGATTCAGAGGTCTATCACATTTTAATTTTTAATATTCTGTTCACATCCTTCAATTCCTTCTTATTTATATTGTGATCAGATTTGACTAATTCTGAGAGGGAAGTTTAAGTCACCAACTAATTTAATTTTGCAGTCTATGACTTCTTGTAACTCTAATTTCTCCTTTAAAATGGATTCTCCCCCCCCTAAAAAATTTAAAAGAAACCTCTAAACAAGTCCTGAATTGATAGGACTCACAATGAAAAACAGATTAAAACAAGTTCTCAACTCAAGATATTGGGGGGGGGGCAGCTAGGATGCACGGTGGATAGAGCACTGGCCCTGGAGTCAGGGGTACCTGAGTACAAATCTGGCCTCAGGTACTAAATAATTACCTAGCTGTGTGGCCTTGCCTAAGCAACTTAACCCCATTACCTTGAAAAAAATAAAAAAAAAAACATATTGAAGAGGAACTTCAGAAAATATCTACCTCATATGGGTAAAAGGAGAATATAACTAAGCATATGTGGAAGAATTGGAAAGGCAACAGGAGACTCTTAGTCACACCACCGTTCAAGTGCTATCTCAACAAACTGAGATGATTAAAAAAATAGGTACCAATCTCACCTTTTGGAGTCAAAGTTCAAGCCCTTGGAATGCTGGTTCAACAGATTGGGCTATTCTAATGCAGGGAACAAAGTGGTTATAACTGAAAGGCCATAGGCAAGTGGTGAGCCAGGCACAAGTCTTTGGCACAAAAGTGTGTGATTGTGCCCCTTTTGCCCCATTTTCCCCTGGAGCAACATTTAATAATTAAAATGAGCAAAAAAATAAAATAAAAACCTCTAACCATAGAAAGCTACTATTTTAATAGGGATGCTAAAAATGTCATCCCAAAAGAGGAAAGCATTTACAAAATGCCTACATATGAAATCTCAAAAGGGGTTTTTTACTTGGTCTCAAAACCAAAAAGATCTCTTGGAAGCACTCAAAAAGGATTTTCAAAAACAAAGATGAGAAAAAGTAGAAAATCTGAGAAAAGAAATGAGAGATATGTAAGAAAAATTATGAAAAATTGCCTGAAGAAAATAATGCTTTTATATTTAAAATTGGCCAAATGGAAAAAGAAATCCATTTCTTTAAAGGTAAGATTAATATATTGAAATAGGAAACACAAAAAATACCTGAAGAAAACAAGCCTTAAAAATTATAATTGAGCATATAGAACTCATGACTCTATGATCTTCCTAAATTTCATCAATCAAAACCAAAAGCCTGAAAAAAAACTGTAAAGTACCTCTTAGGAAAGGTGACAAAACTAGAAAGTAAAGTCTGGACAGGTAATTTAAGAACTTTTATATTACCTGAAAGGCATGTTCAGAAAAAGAAAGTTGTTTATATCTTACAGTAAATTACCAAGGAAAACTGCTCTAATATCCTATGAAATGGACCTTCAAAGAATCCATTGTTCATCCCAGAAAATTTTCCAAGAATATTATAGCTAAATTTCAGAAATCTCAGCTAAAGGATGCAATAATTCAAGATGCCAAAATAAATAATTTAAATACAAGAGTAACAATCAGGATTATGCCGGACTCAGGACAGTTGAAAGGAGTATATTTTGACTGAGTTTCTGGGAACAAGAGAGATATAAAGCAATTAAGACAATAAAAATGATTATCCTGGGGGAAAAGGTGAAGGCATTAGGAGATAATTTACACCCTATAAAGTGTTACAATGGACCTATTATAAGATCAAGGAAGAAAGGAGAGTGTGAGCATTAAATAAATCTCTCTCTCAATAGTATTAGCTCAAAGATGGAATAATATATATTTTCAATTGAGTTTAGAAATTTATCCTACCCAACAGGAAAGAGTGGCTAGGTTTTAGAAAAGGCTAGAAAGACTTTCATGATCTGATACTGAATACAGTGAGCAGAACCAGGAGAACATTGTACATATTAAGAGATTGTGATAAAAAACAATACTGGGAGACACATTATGGAAAATGCCATTCATATTTAGAGGGGAAAAAACAACAAAATTATGGAATCTGAATGCAGTGTAAAGCATAGTAAGTTCGTTTTAATACTTCTTTTAAATTGTTTCTTTCTCTTTCATGGAATTTTTTTATCCCTTAGTTCTAATTCTTCTTTCACAGCATGCCTAATATGGAAATAAGTTGAACCCTATTGGACATCTATATTCTCTATCAGATTGTTTTCAGAATTCATATTTGTTTCACTATCATCATTTTACAGTGAAGGAAATTCAAACAAGCACTGGTTAAGTCACTTGCCTTAAATAACAAGACTGGTAAGTATCTTATCTTATGTTGGATTTGAAATTCTTGACTCTAGCCTCAATGGTCAAATAATTTTATCAGTTACTTTGGTGAATGTTTAAATAATTCACTTCTCAGCATTTTGAATGATACAAAGCTGGGAGAAGACAGTTAATTCACTTGATAAATCAGGATACCAAAGAAATTGATAGAATAGACTATTAGACCAAAAGCAGAATGCTGAAATGTAGAACATTAATTCTTACAAAGTAATTCTAAATATATGATGGAAAAGTTATAGTCAGAAACCTGTTTGTCTGACAAATATCTTGTTTTCAATAAACTTTCAATAAAGACAAATAGAATGTAGATAATATTATTTTTTAAATTAGGATAATATGCAGTCTACAGAAATGTATATCTTAAGCTTAGTCATCCAATTTGGTTTTTTTTTGTTTGTTTGTTTGTTTTTGGTTTGACACTACTGCTGTAAGAGACATCGACCCAACATGTTTTTCTGTACTGATTTTCAGAAATAAAGAAAGAAACCATTACTGTGTCTATGATCTAAAGAGAAGTTGAAAAATGGTAAAAAAAAAAAAACATCACTTGTACAAAAACATTCATAGCAGCCCTGCTTGTGGTGGCAAAGAATGGGAAACTGAATGAAGGTCCATCAATTGGAGAATGACTGAACAAATTGTGGTATATGTATGTTACAGAAAACTATTGTTCTATTAGAAACCAGGAGGGATGGGAATTCAGAGAAGCCTGGAAAGACTTGCATGAACAGATGCTGAGTGAGATGAGCAGAAGCACAAGCACACTGTACACCCTAATAGCAACATGGTATTTATGATCAATCTTAATGAATTTGCTTATTTCTTTGGTGTAAAAATCTGGAACAATTTTGGGGAGAGAATACCACCTGTATCCAAAGAAAGAATTGTTGTGTTTAAACAAACATCAAAGACTATAAACTTTAATTTTAAAAGATGATATCTTATGTTATTATGCTATCTCATATTTTATTTTTTTCTTAAAATATTATTTTTCTCTCAATACATTCAATTTTGATAAAAGTATAGTATGGAAACAATGCAAAGACTATCAGACTGCGTTCTGTGGGAGGGTGGGGGTGAGGGAAGTGAGATTGGAAGAAAATTGTTAAATTTAAAGGAAAACAAAAAAATTTTTAAAAAATAAATAAAATCACTGGAGGAAAGAGTTGGAAATAAAGCAAATATCTTAGAAAAAATTCATTGGATATGGTAAAGATCAGATTCTTATTGAGCTACACCATTTTCTTATTGGCAATAATGCAAAATTTGGAGACACAAAACTGTGGGTTAAATTCTATTACTTACTCATGGTCTAATTTGCAGATTACCTAAACTCTCTTAATCTCAATTTTTCATCTATAAATTATATATTTTAAATAATTTATTCATAGATTCATGGTTAAGAACAAATAAATTTGTGTAAGTGTTCAGTTATTGTTATTGTTTCAGAATTTGTAAATGGGGCAAAAAATATGATATCATTAGTATAGTTCTCATTCACTTTGCTTTCAATTCATTCTTTTATGGCATAATTTCCAATATTCTTGACTTTAAACTTTTTATCTTCTCTATTATCTTCAGATTATCTGTTTCCTTCCTAAACTGGTTCCCAGAATGGAGCACAGCACTCCATATATAGTATGATCAGCATTCATTGTAAAGTGGGACCATTCCCTTTCTAGTGCTGGAAATTATTTATCTTTTATTACACTTATGGTTTTTGTTTGCTTCTTGTGTTCCTTCATTATGCATGCTTTGCAATTTCCTGTTATTGATTAACATTGCGATTGTAATCCACTAAAATCCCAAAATGTCTTTCACATGAAATGTCACCAATTTGTACTCCCTCTATTCTAAACTCAAATAATTAATTGTTTGAATACAAATAGAGCATTTTTTAAAATCAGGGTTAAAGTGATGGATCTATGATTTCATTGTTGTAGTGAACTCACAGAATACTAAGCAAAACTTCCAAAACAGTTTTATAGGTTTTTTTTCTATTCTTTGTTACCTTTGAGAGTGAAGTGAGACACTGAGTCATTAATTAACTCACCACTGTCACAGTCAGTATCTTTCAGAAGTAGGATTTGAATGAAGTCTCTGGCTATATGTCACCTTCTCTAATAATTGTTAAAGTTTATCACAATCGAATTCTACACTATGGTGGACTAGTCAAGGTCCTTTTAATTCTAGATTCATAGAATCGATGTGGAACATACACAAAAGTTACTCATCAGAATAAGATGGCTGCTTTAGTTAATATTTAAATATTTTACTTTATTCTCTTATATTACATTGAGAATTGAAATATATCTACTTATAACCAATGAATCAGTTCATCATAACTATATTAACATGAAATTGATGAAAATAGAAAAATATTAATAAATCATAGAAAAATATTCCTATACAGACCATCAACTTATTTGTTGATAATTCATATTGTTGTAGTTTCATTTCTTAGATGCTAATGATCTCTCCAATCCCCTCCACATAGGTAAATAAAATTATTATTTTTTGTCAATTCAATGACTTATTTTTCCTTTTCTAATATTTAAAAGAATAATGCAGATTTAGAACTGAAAGAGACTTTGAATGTTTTTCCCTAATCTCACATATGAGGTAATTGAGGCACAAAGGAAAATGAATCCTTCTGTCTTTCCATGTCTGAATATGTACCATATTTCTCTCCTGATGTTATCTCTCATAAAATGCCTACATTTTGTTAGTATTGTTTGTATTACCCCCAAAGGTTAAGACTTTAATCCCCCTGTAAGCCCTCTCAGCCTAAATAAAAAATAAAATTCTCTCATTGATTCACATATCATTAGAAATTAATTCAACAATATATTTAGTTAAAGCCATAGGAGGAAATGTTCCTGAAGCCTGAGAATGCCTAAAATTTGAGGAGGAAATTCTCATAAATATAACAAAGGTGTCCAAAATTGCAGAGAACACTAAAAGTAAATTACATATTATGGCTTTTTCCAAAGAATAGCCCTGTTATAAAATCTAATAATGTTCTCATCTATCCACAAATCCAATTCAGTCTTCAATATTCTAGAATAAGTCAGGAATATCTGTTTATTTTGGGAGAGCAAGAATCAAAATTTAAATAAAAAGAACAATCCATTGACATTTTTAATGCTCTATAAAAAGATTTTTTATTAAATTGCATATATTTAAAGGAATTTCCTCACATTAAATAATGAATTGTAAGCCATTTGTTCACTGTTGAAATTAGAGACAAATTATTTGTCTTTCAACATAATCTATATTTCTCCATTATTCTGTGTTCCATATGAATTAAGTTGCTTTTGTAAATTCCTAAGCCATTCAGCACAACTGATTATTCCCACCTATTAGGGAAAATTGATCTCTGTTAAAATATTTGTACAAAGAAAACTAAATGCATTGTTTTGAAACATAAGATAATGTGAGAGACAAAATTTACCTTTAGTTGTTTACATCTTAGTTTGGATATATCAAACACATTTTTTTCTCTTTCATTTTTTTATTCCAATAAATATGGTGATATATATTCTAAGAAGTTTGAATCCTATAGGTAAGAAATATGATATGGTCTTTTGTTGCAGATCATTTGGGGTCATTCTAGGGATATGAATGAAAAGTGCAGTTTACTTGCACCAAAAGCTACCATGATAGTTCTGGAAATATGTCAGATTATATGAACTCTGGAAAGCAAACAGAGCATTTCAAACTATGTCCAAATTTGAATAGGTATATGAAATTTTTAACTCAAGCACTTAAAACACTCTTGAATATGTTGATATCTCAGACAATTCTAGAATTACCATTTCTCCTTGGCCTCTAAACATATTGACTATGACAATTTTGGAATATATACTCAGAATTAACATCATTTTCATACTCAGTTATTTCATCCTTTGCATAGGTATACTAGGTTGTTATCTCTTACATCTGTCTAACTCTCACCTATAGGTTAAACATCATCCCTAGAATCCAAACACTATCATACATTAAGTCAGCGACTCAATAATGGATTGTAAGCCATTTGTTCACTGTTGAAATTAGAGACAAATTATTTGTCTTTCAACATAAGCTACATTGAAAAAGTGCTGCACTTTAAAAACTCTCTTTGCCAATGCAAGTTGTCATCTTCTCTAAAATTTATACACTTAGAAAATTATATAGAGCAGAGATAAGTAATATGCTCAGTGGCACTGGAGTTATTGATGAGGGCTTTGGGGGATAGGGGAATGGTCAGACATATTTAAGAAAAATCAATTGATAGCTGAGTGGAAGATGGACTGGAAGGTGAAAGAATTACAGCAAAAACACCTTGCACCAGGGATAAGAGAGAGAGGGTATTATGAAAAATATTATGAAGCTCATAAGGTAATTGTCAACTAATTCCATATGTAGGATGATAGATAGTAAGGAATTGAAAATATAATGTAAGTTCTGAGCCTGGGGGCCTGAGAGGCTGCTAGTTCATGTCATAGTAACAGAGAAGGTATGAGATGGAAAGAAGATATAGAATTAGTGTAGTTTTGAACACACTGTATTTAAGATGTCTATAGATCCAGTTTCAGGTGTCTAGTAGGCAGTTGTTAAAGAAAAACCTGGAGGTCAGGGAAGAGGTTGATATGGCTAAATAGATCTGATAGGCATCTACATAAAACTGATCATTGAGTCAATAAAAGATGATTATGTCACCAAACAAAATTGTGTAGAAGAGAAGAGGAGGAAGAGATATGGAATTTTTGAGGATCCCTTAGAAGAAGAATTCAACAAGGAATGACATATAAGTTACCAAAGAGGTAGAAGGTGAACCAAAGGTAAGTAATATCACAAAAGTAAAGGGTGATCAATATCAATAGAGGAGAGTGATCTATGCTATCAAAGGCTATGGAGAATTCATGAAGTTTGAGAGCAGAAAAATCCATTAGATTTAGCAATTAAAAGATTATTAATACATTTAAAGGGTAGAAATTTAATGAGAATGATTAGGTCAAAAGTCAGGTTGCACATAATTAAAGAGAAGCTAAGTAGTCTAGTGGATAGCATCTAGGGCTTGCAATCAGAACTTATTTGCATGAGTTCAAATCTGACCTCAGATACTTACAAAGTATGTGACCCTCAGCAACTTACTTCAGTTCCTCATCTGTAAAATGAATTGGAGAATGAATTGCAAGTCACTCCAGTATCTTTACCAAGAAAACTTGTAATAGGGTCACAAAGGGTTGGATATTGGACAACTGAAAAATAATTGACATAATTAAAAATAAAAGTAAAAAAATTAAATTTAAAACAAAATTAAATTAAAATAATTGACAATTTTAAAAAGATAACTAAAAATAAAATGAGAAAAATGGAATAAACGTTATAGATGGACTTCTGGTTTTTTATACGGGGTTTACAAGGAATTAGACTTAAGTGACTTGCCCAAGGTCACACAGCCAGGTAATCATTAAGTGTCCAAAACTGGATTTGAACTCAGGTCTTCCTGGCTTCAGGGCCCGTGCTCTATTCATTGTACCACCTAGCTGTCATTCTAGAGAGACTTCTTTCTTTTTTTTTTTAGATAGACTTCTTAAGGAGCTTAATTACAGGAATTAATGGGGTTGAAATGCTCAAGTGTTATTTTTTCTTTTTACTTTTTTTTGGAGAATGAGAGATGGAAATGTTTGGAGGAAGTAGGAAGTCCACAGACAGGGGAAAGATTAAAAATTAATGACACACTAGGAATAATAATCAGCGGAATCTTCTAGAGCAGGCAAAATTAAGTGGAATCACTTGTTCATATAGAGAAGTTTGCCATGGTAAGATCAAAAGTCAACACTTCATTTGATAGAGAGATAAAGGAATAGTCATGGAAGGCATCTGAATTATGTCAAAAAACAAGGAGGAGGGGTGGCTAGGTGGTGCAGTGGATAGAGCACCGGTCCTGAAGTCAGGAGTACCTGAGTTCAAATCCAGCCTCAGACACTTAATAATTGCCTAGCTGGCAAGTCACTTAACCCCATTTGCCTTGCAAAACCCTAAAACAACAAAAAAAAAAAAAAAAAAAAAAAAAAAAACAAAAAAAGACCAGGAAGGAGAGAGAATAAAAGAGAAGTTTTAATGAAGTAACTCATTATTTTCACTCAAATTACAGGCAAGGTTTTCATTTGAGACAATGAGAGAGTTGTTGGTAAGGAGTAGAGGAGGGGGATCAGGAATGTCAGAGGATCGATGAAAAAGTTTAAAAGAAGTACTCTAGAGAGTGGAATGGTCCTATCCTTAATCTGCCATCACCTTCAATTGTTATTCTTCAAAAAAACCTGTAACACTTCCATGTTCATGAATTCCAAAATTTGCTTTTCTGATCGTAATCTATTTTTACTTGATTTTTCCCTCTTTCTTCAAAATCTAAACTTTGTTCTGCAACCCTAATGTGAACTCTGTTCTCTCAGTCCCTCAGGATGTTTTTTTTTTTATTCCATCACTCCTGGACTTGATATACCTTTCTCACTTCTTAATCTTTACTTCTTGATGAACTATTTCAGCTCTACACTATCCTCTTCTTTTGAGGCATTAGTTACTAACACTAACACTAAAGATCTTGTCCTGCCAAGCCTCTATCTTGAATTACTCCCATCATCCATTACCTTCACTCCCACATATGTATTAACTGAAGATACTTCAAAATTTATGTTGTATAACTTCAATGGATCCTTGTTGAAAAGTAATCCTTTTATATCTTCCTTATTAAGTTGCTAGCCCATGATCACAATAATGCTTCCAAACTTTTTGATCCCTCCTTAACCCTCCCATTACTCTGTCTCTCTCTCTTCCCTTTAAGCTGAAAAATCATGGCATGTTTTATTAAAAAAAGAGACCCTTTACCTAAAATTCCCTATTCCACCTGACTCCTCTTCACATATCACCCAAATAAATATTTCCCCCACTATCTCTCTTTTTACTCAATTTAATTTAGAAGTTATCTTATTCCATCAGTCTTCTTCAGAAGATAACCCCACCTATTATTCTTACTCTCTCATTCATCTTCTACATCTCTTATTAATGCCTACAAAAATATTCAAAAAATAAAAACAAAAAAAATCTCCACTTGATATATCCATTTCTACTCGATATCCATATCTCCTCCCTTTTGTGGCTGAATTCCTTGGGAAGACCACCTACCAAAATAGATGTCTTCACTTATTTTCTTCTTCCTCTTTTTAAATAATATATAGTCTGATTTTTTTTATTTCACTCACCTGAAACTTCTGTTCATGAAGTTAAGAATCTGAATTAACAAATCTAATGAACTTTTTGTTTCTAATATTTCCTGATTTCTTTGCAGATTTTGATAATTTTGGTCATACTCTTCTATTTATGTTTTTGATACAACTATCTTCTGATTTTCCTTTTACCTATCTAATCATTCTTTTTTTAAGCATCTTTGCTATCTCTTTATTCCTATAAAACCTGGGTGTTTCTAGAGGGCACTGTCCTGACCCATGTTTCCTTCTTTTATTTTTACACTATTTCACTTGGAGATCTTATTAGCTCCCATATAATCAATCTTCATCTAGATATTGATGATTCTCAAATCTACTTATCCAGTCCTAACCTCTCCATTGAGATCCATTCTCTCATCTCCTTCTATTTCAATAGGCATATTAAACTAAATTACTCATAGACATCTAAAACAAAACATATTCAAAAGCAATTCATTATCTTCTTCCCAAAACTCACCTCCTTTCCAAACTTCCCTATTGCTGTTAAAGGCATTATTGTCTCAGTCACCCAAGCAGACTGGATATTGTTCCCAATTCTTCACTGTCTCACTTAATCACTAATCTAATCTATTGCCAAAAAAGTCAGTTTTTGCCTTCATGGTATCTTCTACATAATTCGCATCCTGTCCTCTAACTGCCACCACTCTGGGCCCTCTCATGTCTGGACACTTAAAATAGTCTGCTGATTGATCAAACTGCCACAAGCTTCTCCCCACCCCAAGTCCACCTTCCACTCACCCATTCTTAAATTTATGTCAGTCACACCACCATTCTTATTCAGTTAACTACACTTCTTCACTGGTTCCTCAAGGATTAAATAAAAAACTATTTTTCCTCTCTAAAGGACTTCACATCAAATTTTCACATTTTCTTGCACCTTTCAACCTCACTCCCACCTCCATCATGTACTTTGTGATCCAGTGATGCTGGTCTCCTTGCTATTATGTGATCAAGACACTCCATCCCATAATCCCAAAAATTTGCCTGTCTTATTTCCATGA
This sequence comes from Macrotis lagotis, assembly GCF_037893015.1. Lineage (NCBI taxonomy): Eukaryota > Metazoa > Chordata > Mammalia > Peramelemorphia > Peramelidae > Macrotis > Macrotis lagotis. Next base: position 443,907,860 of record NC_133666.1, on the reverse strand, counting down.
CTGGAATGCTTTCCACTCTAATGCTGACTCCACTGGATTTCTTCAAATCCTAGTTAATATCTTGACTTTTTAAAATTATTTAATTATTTATTTCTTTATCTTTTCATCCATAAGCACATGTATATTTTTTTAAGTTTCAAAATTTCCTTCCACCTCCCACTCCTCAGTGATGGATAGTCAGGTTAGCATTGTACATGCATATTTTTGATATACTTGCTTACAGATTAGTCATTTTGGGGTAAAAGGAATTAACATTCAGGGAAAGAGTTATGTAAGAGATTATTTTTATAAAGTGTACATCAGATTATGAAGGGGTGTTTGTTTGTTTTGTTTAATTATCTTCCTCCAGATAGGGATAGCATTGTCCACAGCCAGTTTAGAATGATTGTCCTAGCTCTCTGAACTGCTGAGATCAGCTGCTAAGCATCAGATCCTGTAAGTCATTCCATGCTTCTCTAGATTCTGACCATTTATGCTTTCTTATAGAACAATAATATTCCGTAGTATTCATGTAATACTTGGTTTCTAAATGAAACCTTTCCCAATTCTCCTTAATTGTAGTGACTTCCTACCTTCAATCAAATTATGTGACCAATATTTAGAAATGAGACATATTACACATTTATATATGTATATATATATATATAATATAAATATATAGTATTTGCATACATTTTATGTTTCAGTTACATATTATATTGCAACTCTTAATTGTAAATACTTTGCATATATTGTCCTTCATTAGACAGAATTCTTGAGACCTTGAATTATCTTTTATTTTTCTTTATAGTCTCAGCAGTTAGCACTATGCCTAGTACACATTAGTTGTTTATAATATAGTTATTGACTGATTGATCAAATCATCTGTGTAGGTATACCAAGACTGTAGACTCAGAGAAGGTTCATTTGTGATTATATGACAAATTTGCAAATAACTTAGTCAGTACTTTATTTGGTATAACGTTGTTATAGAGTCCATGAGTCAAAGGTAACACAGAAAGTGGTGAGAAATTCAAGGCTAAAATGGCACAAGTCATGATATTTATGTCATATATATTCTATATATTCAACTAGAGAACAGTGTGAAGACTGCTCTGTTTCACCAAGGTCAAGGTCAAAATACAAAATGGAGGAAAGCTTAGTATGCTGTCCTAGAAAAGAACTGTGTGAGAGGGAGGAGGTAAAAGGATCAGAGTTTACAGTGAGTATGTTGAACAGTTACAAGGCATCAGGCAATGTGGAATGAAAGCAGATTATGAACATGCAAAGGAATTTTAGAGTTCCTGAACATGGATGTGCAACACTTTTTGGAGATGTCAAGTTCTTTGTTGATTACTGAGCTGAAGTAGAGAAGTAAGTCAAGCAAAAATAAGTAAATTGAGCAACCTGAGACATCTGAAGAACTATCATATGGCTAAATTTCCTAGAATAAGTACAGGCACCATAAAGGAGAAAAAGACTGTGATTCATCTTTTGAACACAGAGAGGAGAGAAAGTGTATTACATGTCAGTAGAGAAGAGCTATCAGAATCTTGACTGAGTGGTAAACAGATTGAATGAACATCACAGGAGAAGGGGTAATGAGTAATGATAATACTACAATAAGTCATTTGGGAATATGAATATAATATAGCAATATTTGTACTTTCACTTCTTACTTTTCACTATTTGTACTTTCATTATTCCCTATTAAGATTTCTATTCCCTATTCCTTTTAATTAATATTAAATATTAATATACCCTATTAATAGATTTCTATTCCCTATTAACATACATTTCTACTCCCTATTAAGTATCATGTTCATAAACACTGAAATTCCTTTACCTGTTATTTCCTCTCTGAACCATTTCTGAAGAGAATGAAGTCTCACTCATTACCCCACGTCTTCCCCCATTTCACTCCATTAAAATATTTTTTTCTTGAATCTTATGTGAAATATCTTAGCCCCTTCAGGAAAGTGAGGTTAGGAAATCTGTCTCATTGGGAGGGAGCCATATTTATGTAAAGACAAGAATATGGAAGAAGTGAGAAAGGAATAAAAATGAATTCTAGTGGAAACAGGTGATAGAGAAAATAATCTCTAGGAACCTCAAAATTCTTATAACCAGTATTTGTGTCTGCTTCAAAAACTAGTCAAATATAATCATCCAATATATTTAAATTGTATGTACTTTTAAAAAATATTTTCATTTTATATTATTACAATAATTTTGTTGAGAGTAAACATAACGCCCCCCTCCTCCCCAAGAAGATGAGAAACCGCAAGAAGAATGATATAGAAAGCAAATTGTACTTCAGTCTGTGTTGATTCAAATGGCTCTGTCTCTCGGGTGAGTTGCCTTATTTATCCTAAATCCACCAGAGAAGTTGCTTCAATATTTGTCCAACAGTTGCTATTACAGGCTGTATTTCTCTTCATTCTATTCCTCCTCACTATCATTTTTTCTATTCCCTCTCTCCTTACATCCTGAACCTGTCCAAAAGTGTGTTGTATCTGAGTACCCTCTCCCATAATCTTTCCTCATTTCTATCATCAATTCCCATCTTCCCTCCCCCCACTCCCCCTTATCCCATCCCTTTCTTCTCATTTTTCTCTAGGGTAAGAAAGATTTCTATTACCTATTAATTAAGTATTAATATTTCCTATTAATAGATTTCTATTCACTATTCAGATAGATTTCTATTCCCTATTAACTATCATGTTCAAGCACTCTGAAAATCCTTTACCTGTTATTTCCTCTCTGAGCCATTTCTGATGAGAATGAAGGCTCCCTCATTCTCCCTTGTCTTCCCCCATTTCACTCCATTAAAATAGTTTTTCTTGAATCTTATGTGAATTATATTAACCCTTTCTTCTTTTCCTTTCTCTTCATTCCAGTACTTTCCTTTATCACCCATTGACTCCATCTTTTTTACTATATTATATCATTATATTCTGCTCCTTCCTGTGCCCTGTCTGTATATGTTTCTTCTAACAGTTTTTATAAATGAGAAAGTTCATTTGAGTTATCAATATGTTCTTCCTATTTAGGAATACAAACAGTTCAACCTTATTAAGCTTCTCATAGTTAGTACTTCTCATCCACACCCTCTTTAGTCCACCTGCATCCTGTACTTGGTTATCAAGCTTTCTGCTCAGCTCTGATTGTTTCAATAGGAAAGTTTGAAAGTCCCCTGCTTCATTTAAAGTCCATCTTTTCTTCTGAAAGAGGATGTTCAGCTGTGCTGGGTAGTTAATTCTCGGTTGTAAACCAAGACATTTAGCATTCCAGAATATCACATTCAAGCCCTACGATCCCTCAATGTAGATGCTGCCAGATCCTGTAGAATCCTGATTATAGGAGCAGGGGAGATGAATTGATTGTTTCTGTCAATTTTTAGTATTTTCTCTTTGAATTTGGAGTATTGGAATTTGGCTATAATATTCTTGGACATTTTTCCTTTGGGATCTCTTTCAGGAGGTGATTCATTAATTCCCTCAATTTCTATTTTACCCTCTGCGTCTGGGATCTCAGAGCAATTTTGCTGAATTATTTCTTTTTCTTTTTTAGGATTTTGCAAGGCAGTGGGGTTAAGTGGCTTGCCCAAGGCCACACAGCTAGGTGATTATTAAGTGTCTGAGGCCAGATTTGAATTCAGGTGCTGACTCTAGGGCTGGTGCTCTTTCCACTATGCCACCTAGCAACCCCTGCTGTATTACTCCTGGAAAAAATGAACTCTGAGTTATTTTCCTGGTCATAACTTTCAGGTAGCCCAATAATTTTTAAATTATCTCTCCTGGTTCTGTTTTTCCAATGAGATATTTCACATTTTATTCCAATTTTTCTTTCTTTTTTGATATAGTTTTATTTCTTCCTGAGTTTTTGCAAAGTCATCAGCTTCCTTTCCTTCCATTCTGCATTTGAAGGAATTATTTTCTTCAGGAGCTTTTTTACCTCCTTTTCCAGATGGCCAATTCTTTTTTTTAAGGCATTCTTCGTCTCATTTGCCTTTTGCTTTGCTTTTAGAAAAAAAAAACAAAACAGGTCTTAAACAGGTTTTTAGCATGTTATTTTCTTCCATGTTTTTTTTTAGGTTTTTGCAAGGCAAATGGGGTTAAGTGACTTGACCAAGGCCACACAGCAAGGTAATTATTAAGTATCTCAGGCCGGATTTGAACTCAGGTACTCCTGACTCCATGGCCGGTGTTCTATCCACTGCACCACCTAGCCACCTCTCTTGCATATTTTTGGATATTTCTTTCATCAAACCACTGATTTGGTTTTCATGATTTATCTGCATTGCTCTCATATCCCCTCCCAATTTTTTCTCCACCTCCCTTAACTGTTTTTCAGAAACTTTTTGTGAACTCATCCATCAGATAATCCCACTTTCTATTTCTCTTAGAGGCCTTGGATACAGAAGCTTTGAATTTGTCATATTCTCAATCTTCCATGGGACCAAAATAATTTTCTATGGTCAGATGGTCAGATTCTTCTCTGACTTTTATTTTCTCATTTCCTCAGTCTAAGTCTAATTTGTCACACTTCCAAGGCTTTTGCAGGTTTTTGGCACACCCCACTATGCCCTTTATTTCTTCAAGATCTTATGCTATCTTGTTTGTGCTTTGATATGTAGATAACCACAGGCCCTCCTCTCTGCTCTACAGCTGTAAGGAGGGTCCCTGCTTGACTATCTTAGTATGGAAGCCCAAACTGCAAGCTGGATCTGAGTGTGGGAAAACAACAGAACCCTACCCCAAGGGGAACAGAGAGATTTCTTTAATCTTCCCTTACCCCCTTACCATCTGTGGACTGTGCTCTGGATGTGCAGTCTGGCTTCCTTGACTCCCACCACAGGTTCTCACTGCAGGGCTGTTCTGAGGCCAGTGCTCCTGCACTCTGGTGCAGCAGAGTTCTCTTACCACCCCTTCAATCTGTTCCTCATGATCTCTGGGTGGCACTGCATCCATGGCTTTTTTTCCAACTTCTAGTCCCAGTGAAAGACACCTTTTCCATAGAACTTCTAAGTTGTCTTGGACTGGGAAATTGTATCACTCAGTCTTTCAGTGTGTTATGCATCTCTAAATTTTGGCAAAAGTCAAAATTTGATGGATTTTGGAGTTTCTAGGTGGAAGTAGTTTCAGGGAAACCCTGTCTTCGTGCTGCCATCTTTGTTCTTCCATATGAGAATCTAGATAACATTTTAAAAATTTTATTCCATAGTATTATTTTTCATGGCCACTATAATATTCTTAGCTTAAGATCTTTGTTCTTTAGAGGAGGAAATTTCACTGGAATCAAAAATTAATAATTCACATAAATTAAAGAAATAAATTTTCTTTAATCAATAAGGGAAGAAGTATATTCAGAATAGAGCAGTAACTATACAGTTTAAGACAATGGTTTAGTTGAGCAAAACTTCCCAGAGTTTATCAAACTCCTGTTCTATGGTCTAAAACTCCGGGTGTGAGCCTCAATCGTTCTTGTCTTAGCTGTTTTGTACACAGATTACTTGGAATTTCTGATGATCCGAACCTTGGTCCTCTGAGACAGTCAAATCTCAAAGACATTTTCCAATACTTTACAACTGAGGAAAAGTGTTGGAATATTCCACTCACCACATCCAAATATCAGTTGGAAAAATTAGATAAATAATTAAAAAGTTAAAAAGATTTAAATATGTATAAATTTGTTACTTAAATTAAGAATCAAGAATGGTATTTGAGTATGCTACACAGTATAATCATCTATACTCAAGAAATGAGTAGAATGCAAACATATAAAACATAATTGCATGAAACATAAATCATCAAAACCTTATTGCTTGGATCTTTGTAAAAGAAAGTATTTCATTTTTATGATACTATCCTCTTTGACTTTCTGAATTCTAATTTTTCAACTCCCACAGTTTAAAAAAAAGAAATACAATTTTCCCACTCATTCTCAATTCTGTTTTAATTTAATCCTAAAAGATGTTCCACAAAATTTCCTTTAGACGGACTGGATAGAAAAACATTTTTATTTTTAGCCTATATAACCTTGAGGTTATTCTTCATGTTTCATTCAAATTCATCTACTACATATGTTTATCTCCTGATCATAGATATAATATGTAAATTAATCTGTTCATTCTTTTCTATATTAGAATTTTCATTTTGTAAAACAAGCCAACAAATAAAAAGAACACTTGTTGTCACAGTTTATATTATGCTTATGCTTCCTGTGGTTAGCTAGCACACATATGGTATTTATCATCCCTTCATGTTCAGAAATATATAAAATTTGTTTTGTTTTGATGTTGTTACTGTTGTTCTTGGAGGGAGGTGTGGGTCATCATAAAGTTATATATTCTTTTCCACTCATATATCTCTTCTGTGAAATTATTGGAATGAAAATAGAGTATATTAGAGATAGTGACTGGATTACATTGATATACTCCAATTGCTTGTAAGAAATCTTTCCCTGACAATGCAATTTTGTACCTTCTCTTTAATTTACAGACATAAAGAATGGTTTGGAGCTCTGAGAAGTTGTGATTAACCCTAACCTGAAAGAAAAGGGTTCATAGAATGCCAAGAAGCTGATTAACTATAGTTAAGCAGACTCTATGGAAGAGAACCATTTCTTTCCTGGTGTATCTTACAGATGGAATATTTAACGAATCTGTTAATGGTAAGAGAACCTAAGTGATTATCACAGGCAGACAATCAGGATGTATCAGAGGCACAATTTGAACTCAGTTTGTTCTTGTTCTAAGGTTAGTTCCCATCTACAATACTAAATTCACTTTAAATATATAGACAGATAAATTGATAAAATAGATAGATACAGAAAAATGTGTATGTGTATATGTATCTGTGGATGCATGTGTGCATGTATATGTGGACATATGCTTATGTACACATATGGGTGATTACGTATGTATGTATGTATTTGAAACAAAGTAAAACATAAATTTTGTATTACTATTATATATTTGGTATTTTCCCCTCATCTTCCTCTATATAATTCCATTATATTGTTTAATGAAAATAATTGTATTCCTTGTCAAGAAGACCTTTCACATTTTGTACATTTCTACATGTTTTAATTTAAAATATCACATCAGAATTAAATTTTTTTTGTAGTGAATACAGAATAAAGTTTAATATATGCATCGTTAAAAATACATTGGAGGGAAAATGACTATAGTAAAAATGAGTTTTATAGACTTTGCAAAACTATGTGATATGTGAGTGAATCAAATAACCCTCCTGACTCTAGAGATGTTCAATGTAGAAACTATATACAATAGATAAATTTCTCTTTTCGTTGCTTCTTTTCTCTGTTTAACACCTGCAGAGTTATATTCAGGGAGCTATTCCATGTAATGGGAAGACAGTCTGAAGACTGCTCTGTCCTTTACCTTAATTGCAGAAATCGCATTTTCTTTCTTTGAGGGCATACCTGCTTGCTTTGTGAAAAAAGACTCAGAGTTGACTTTCTATTTCCACAGAAAAGTTGACTTTCTATTTCCACAGAAAATAAGTCTTTTGATAAACATTCCTCTCTTCTTACATTTAGCATCCTTTCACATTCTAGGTTTCTTGAACTCACTCTGGAATTAAAAAGACCATTATCCTGGAAAGAAAGAATTCTGGGTTGCAGTTCCAGACATGCTCCTAACAAATTTTGGAATCTTAGGTAAATAACTTATTGATTCTCATGCTTCTTCATCTGCAGAACAATAGGATAGGAACACAACTGTTTAAGAAAGATTAATTGGGCTTAAGGATGCAGCAAGAATGAAAAACTTTAAATTTTATTTAAGGTCTGGCTTCCACAATCTAGAAGAAATAAGGCATGTGTGTGTGATTGAACATAATGTCAATTAAATAATACTGTATATATATAAGAAGTTTAGATCAGAAAACAAAGAAATCCTTTCAGTCCAATTCTTCATGGCCCCATTTGGGATTTTCTTGGCAAAGATATTGCCATTCCAATTCCAGATCACTTTACACATTCCTTTTGTGTAAACTGAGGGGAAAAAGGATTAAGTGAATGTCCCATGATCACATAAGTAATATTTGTTTAAGTTGACTAAGGTCTAACTGCAATATATTTCACCTCCAATTGTGCCCTAATAGGATAGGTAAAGTCAGTGTGTCACTCCCTTTCAGGCTTGAAGAAGGTATAGAAAACTGACTTCCATCCCAATTCCCATATAAATCTGGCCCTGATTGTTGTGGTAGAGGAGGGAGGAAGAGAATGGGAGTGGTGGGATTATGAAACAGGTCACAAAGAAATGATGTAATTATTTTTTTTTAATCAGAAACTTTCCAGAATTGTGGGGGGTTGTCCTCCATTCTGCACTGGCTCTTTTTGAAGACCATTTCTTAAGCTACTTTGGACTTTAAAATTGGTGGGCTGTGGTTACTTGATTTGGAGCTGGAGTAGGAATGGCTTAATGAATGCTTCTCATGCTCAGTGAGTGTTGTCTTAGCCACTCCCTGGGGCTGCTCCTATGATATGAGCATTGGAGAACACCTGAAGACAGGTGCTAAACTACTCCTCAAGACTCACTCTTCTCCTACCCATCACAGAAATTTATTTGAGCAAGGTTCCACCTAGGCTTGCTCTCTTGTCCAACTTGACTCTCAACTGGGCTGCTTCAGTTTCTTCTCTTTTTCCTCCTTACTCTTTCTTTCTCTAAGTTGCATCCACATGGCTGGTGGACCAAGACTGATCTAAACTTTTTTAGATCAACCTTTTTAACCTTGATTATTCCCTTTGTTATTCTTTCTCAACTGTCTTTATTTGTTTAACTTTATTACATTCTTGGAAACTACTACCTTACAAATTGCTATCTCCTTTAAGAAACTCATTATCTATCTGTGTTTCCAAAGGGCCTAACTTGTGAACTTATGTATTAGTTTGTGATAAACTGTAAACCATTTGTGTAGTGTGCAAGTTAAAGTATAAGCTTATCTAACAGAAAAAAGATATACCTGAGGTTAGATTTGAACCCAGGAAGATGAAGTTTACTGACTTCAGATCTGACTAGTAACTATATATATATATATATATATATATATATATATATATATATATACTATTAAGACCTACATGAGCATCCCGGGGTGGCACATATTAACTTAAAAACCACATGTACAATAACTCATACATGCAAATAAACATAAATGTATATGTGTGTATTTGCATGTACTTCAACACACTAATATCAGATAGGAAATATACTTTAATCTAGCTCAGGCAACACTCAGGAGTGTTTTACTTGTGGTCTGTGAGATTTTTAGGACTGCACTTCACAATAATATTTGTTTAGTCTATTGAGCAGAGCTACCAGATGGTTCTTAAATTAAATTCCTTGTATGTTGAAATAAAAAATAAAATAAAAGACATAAAAATAAAATAGAAGACATATAAAAAGGGAAAAAACAACCTTTTGATAAGGGTATATAGTCTGAAGCTAGAGATACTAGAAAAAATATATTTCTATAGTATAGTAATCTTGCAATGACTTTACTGACATTCTTCTAGAGTCTAGAGGAAAGATGACTATATCCCACCTCATAGTTACAGAAGAACTCCTTATTGGTAGGATTGTATTTCTTTAATCCATTGACTCCTGCCTTTTTCCTGGTACAATTTCTCTCACTTTTAGCCAGCAGTGACTCCTGCCCACTTCCATTTAATCTTAAGGTAATACACTTTTCTAAATGGATGTTATTTTATAAATATAGCAAGCACAGATGTACAAACATCTTTTTTTCCATCTCTCCATTCCTGTTCCTCTATAGTATTACTGCACAAGGAATACCATTGAGTAAGTATGTGCCTCGGCTTCTAAAAAGATTATTTCCTGAAACAGTGGTAGTTAAGTTGACTGACCTCAATGCCAGCATAGATTCCACTCTCATAGTTTTGGTGTCTCATTCTCATGATCTTTTGAAACTCACAAGGTAATAGCTATCTCTTATCTTTTTCAACTTAAAACAGATAAAATAAAGATACAGATGTAAAGAGAAGTACCTATTTTCAGGTCACATACCAGCCTTTGATGAATATGAGTAAATATCTCTCCCTTTCAAGCATTACTACTTTTGTCTTACTGGAACAATTCCAGAGGGAAAGGATTCAGACTGACTCTGTCAACTGAATGGCCCCTGAATACATTTCATTTCTGTCTATGTGCCATCTAAAGCTTTTCCTTGTGATCAGTGGATTAGAACCAGTTATGGATTATATGCATGCACTGCTAACCTAGAAAAGCTAAGGACTTTCATTACATGTCATGATGCTTCCTCAACTTTGTTTTCATTTTCCTAACATTTATTTCCTTGTTCAAAAATATTATGTTATATTGGGATGTTCTTGCCTAGGATACAGTTTTCTTTTTAAAAAACATATTGACTCCTTAACATGCTTACCAAAAAGCCTTCTATTCAGATTTGATGTAACATTCTGAATAGCCTTGATTTGTAGTTTTACAAATCCTTTGATTCTCCAGAGCATTGGTTCCCTTCTTCTCTTTATATGTTGTTGATCTAGCTCTGGAACCCATGATTAATAATTATTGAAGCAGGTGAAGTTTGAATATTAAAAACAAAACATTCAAAAGAGCCCTTAAGGTTCTAAAGTCTTTAAAATTATGAGCATAATTTATAATCAACAAGAAAAGAATGTGATTGGAAAATGATTGACTCTTTTTTTAGGTTTTTGCAAGGCAATTGGGTAAAGTGACTTGCCCAAGGTCACACAACTAGGTAATTATTAAGTGTCTGAGGCTGGATTTGAACTCATGTACTCCTGAGTCCAGAGCAGGTACTCTATCTACTGCACCACCTAGGCACCCAGAAAATGATTGACTTTCAATTTGGCATGAAGAATTTTTGTTAAATTGCATCACACCTTAAGACTTAGAAAATTTATGGTTAACTTCAGTACCCAGAAAAGAAAGAAAGTTAGTTACTTCTCTAAAATTATTTCTTTTACTCTCCCTCTTCAGTGCTTCTGCCTTCTGTCAAGGATTTGTCTACCTTGAAGAGAATGAGTCTGGGGTATAGCACTATACCGGATCATTCATTTCCTTAACACTCCTCTCTCACAGAAGAAATGGAAGGCACTACCCCCACTTTTAAGGTAATGGGCTGAAGATGCATGACTGTTATACAAAATTTTTTTCTAAAATATAGGAACTTCACATAAGCATGCTAATAAACAGAAAGACAAAGCCTTGAGTTCTAGTTTCCTCAGTAAATGAAGATTTAAACATGGAAATCAAAATAAGAACTGATGTTTATTCAGGAAAACCCACATTATCTCCTTGAGGCTCATAATAGGTCCTATTATTGATTCTCATTTGGCTTAAGGAGAGTCTCTCATAGAGCTAAATTTAAAAGTATTCAAGCACACAGCCCTTATATTTAATACTAAATGAAAAAATAAACTATGATGTATCATATAGATGCTGTTATTAAAATTGATTAAATAAAAGGGAATGATCATGTAGACAAAGTTAGGTGACTCATTTGATAAGAGAGTTGTTCTGCAATCAAAAAGACTTGAATTCAAATTCAGTTTCAGACATTCACTCATCATCTATTTGAATTTAAACTGTGTTTGACTCAGTTTCATTAATTCTAAAATGGGGAAAATAATAACATCTACAATGCGGGGTTGTTGTAAAGATTAAATGGAAAAGTATTTTTTTATTCACTTAACGTAATGTCTGATAAAATGTAGGAACTTAATGTTTTTTAACCTCTCCCCACCTTATTTGAAGTACTTTTGATATCATAGGCAATGTAAGAAGCATTGGGAATGTAAATGAAAACAAAGAAATGAGACCATCACAGATCTTAAGAAACATAAATAAGAATGTGTTCAAAGAAGTAAGTGGCTCAATATCTAGAGCACTGAGCTGAGAATCACGAAGACATATTCAAATCAGTACAAATACGCATATGTGTGACCTTGAGCAAGTCAGTTAACATCTGTTTGCCTTAATCCACTAGAGAAATGACTGGTAAACTATTTCAATATTTTTGCCAAGCAAATCCCATTGTCATTATGTCAATGGCATAAGAAAGAATGAGACACAACTGAACAACATTCAAAAATAACTTTTTTATTAACATTTTAAAAGGTTTTTTTTTTATTGAAGGCAATGGTATTAAGTGACTTGCCAAGGTCACACAGCTAGGCAATTATTAAGTGTCTGAGATTGGATTTGAACTCAAGTCTTCCTGACTCCAGGGTTGGTGCTCCATCCACTACACCAGTTAGCTACCCATAAAAATAACTTTTAAAAGGGAATTAGAAATGGGGAAAAAGTAATGTTATCTCATTGAAAAATGTTGGAAAGTATCATAAAGGCTTGGTTAAAAAAGGAAAAGTTTCCCTATCAGAGTACAGGATATCTTTTACTCTCACACTTACCGTATATATACAAGTGAAAGAAGGGGAAGTGCAGATATCTTACTGTTTCTAATGATTGTGGAACAGGAGAAAAGTAATTTGTAAAAATTATATTTACAAATGATGTGTGAACTGGGTCATAAAATTGTTATATGTGTGCTATGATTCCTCCTTATGATGAAGTGAAGCTGAGAACCAAACCCTTAGTTTTGCTGCTCTTGCAATGTAAAGAGTCAGAGAACATTCATTTTGATGATATATAATGTCATTGTCTCCCTTTGGTGGCAGGATAGACCTAGATTCAGAGTTAAGGAAATGAAACCTTCAAAGGAAAACATTGCAAACAACTCTCAGTAAATGATAGTCTTTCATCTCTGCTTTGCCTTAGAACTACCTTCAGTTTAAGAAGGCATATGCTAGGTAATTTCTCATTATTGATTTACTTGTACCTCCCTACAGGAAGATCCACATGTGATAAAATAAAACAAAGAAGGAAATACGTTTTAAATCACAGACTTTAGGTTGATACCATCATAAACAGAAAATAGATAATTTAACTTTGCAAAGTGGATAGTTCCTTCAATAATATTGATTACAGTTTATCCCTATCTTCCAATAAATATAGAGATCTGTCCAAAATCATCTGATTGCTGTCTGAAATTCTTGACAGTGCATGCAGTTAGTCTATCACTGATCACCCAGTCTCAGTAAAAGTCTGACCTCTGACTACTACAAAAAGCAATCTTCATAGTTTTATGAGCTGGCAAAAAGATAATTAACAGTAGAAAAGCAAAATTGAGGACCAATAGGTTTTGGTTCCATCTAACTCACTTAATATAAGTAAGAAGTACAGAGAGGCAGTTTGGTAGAAAGGATAAAGTGGTAGTTGTAGAATTCAACCTGATAGAAGGACAGTCCCTGACATACTTGCTTTGCAATTCCATCTAAGTCATCTACACTCTGTTCCCTTGGAAACACTCAAAGTCACTAAGTTCCAAACTAATCACTTACCACCTTTAGTAGAGGAATCTTCCACAGCAAGAATTCGAATTTAGAGGAAATCAATGATCTGGATTATCTCTATTCCTTCCCTCTCCACCCTCAACATTCTACCCTTTCAGGAGAGTTTCATCTAGGACATCTATGCAGTCCAAGATTAAAGGCTATTTTGAGATCTAATGGAAGACTCACTTCTGATGCTATCTTCCTTCTTTTGGGCCAGGAAATTAATAACTCTAAGCCACAGTTTCTTCTTATTAATACTTGGTTAGATGTTGTCCTTTCTTATTTATCATAATCATTATTATTAATAATGATGACATTATTTATTTATTTTGCATACATATGTACGTATATATTTTTAAGTTACAAAATTTCCTTGCATCCTCCCTTCCTATCCCCCTCCCCTCAGTGGTGAACACTCAGGTTAGCATTGTGCATATATATTTTTGATAAACATGTTTACTGATTAGCTATTTTCAGTATGAGAAATTAGGATTAAGGGAAAGTGATATGTGAGATAATTCTTATAAAGTGTTCATTAGATTCTGAAGGGGTTTTTTGCTGTGTTTTGCTTTACTTCCTCTGGAAGTAAAGCATTGTCCATAGCTATTCTAAAAATGATTGTCCTACCTGTATGAACTGAGAGGAGTTGCTTCCATCAAGGTTGATCATCTTACAATGTTGTTGTCATTGTGTACATTGTTTTCTGGTTCTGCACCCTTCACTCAGCATCTGACCTTTGTTCTTGAAGAGGAGCAAAATGGCATCACTATTTCAGAGTCAAATAGCAGTATGTTTGACTACAGTTGATTAGACAAGTATGAGCATGCAAAGTTCTATCATATGAATGTTTGTGGTAGAAATATTTCTAAATTTCTTTATTTCCTGTTTCTTTTAAGCACCCGAAATTCTATTTTACACATAGAAAACAGCACCTTCTTTGATGCATGAACTCTCTGCTGGGTGTTTTTTTTGCCAGTGTCTCCTGAGTCACACAATCCAATGCAAAAGTTCTTTAAAGAGATTAAAGAAATTCCTCAATAATATGGAAGATTAAACAATCTAAACTGAGGACAGAACTATCTTTCAATCTATGATCCTACTATTACATATTTCCTGATTAAGCAAGAGAAAGAAAAAAGCAGTCAAAATTGAATGATGAATAAATAACAGAAACATGGGCTTTATGGTATATTAATGACTATTCTGATGTTCAATGTTTACACTGACACTTGCTAACCTCATTCCTCTGTCATGTTGTTTATTCTCTGATGGAGAAAAAGTTTTCATTAAAGATCATTATGAATCATATTTTCTGTTTAATAGCTGGATCATTACTGTCATAAAATATCACAATGACAATAATGGAAAGAGTATATTCAGGTCATATTCTTCTCCAAATATTCCATTAAAATAGCTTTTAGTGGGGGTTTTAAGCTTGACAAATAATACCAGCAAAGGTAAAAGAAAAATTCTAATATCATAAAAGACTGAGAGTAACACAAGAAAAGATGATAGATATTAAAAAATGATAACATATAACATGCAAACTATTACAAATCTAATTGAGTGTTACATTCTTGTGACATTTTAAAACAACAAACTGAACTAAACTAAACTAAAAAGTCATGTATGTTCTTATGTCTGGCTGTGTTGTGTTCCAGAATTGGGTCTATCACTGAATCTAGATTTCAGACTCCTCTTCTAGCTTAGGGAACAACAAATTAGCTTTTGAAAAATAATTTAACCAAATTAAGATTGTTCTCTGAGATCAAAAATAAAGGAGGGATGAAATATTTCATGTGATGAAAACAATATAAATTTGAAAAATGAGATATTATATTGAATATCAGGTAATGTTGGGAATTTCAAAATGAAAATCAAGGATATAGGAGTTATTAAAAATGTACGTCTTTGGGGCAGCTAGATGGTGCAGTGCATAGAGCACTGACCCTACAGTTAGGAGGACATGTGTTCAAGTTTAGCCTCAGACATTTAATTACTTACCTGTGTGATCTTGGCAAGTCACTTAACCCCAACCCCACTGCCTTACAAAAACAAAAGCAAAAGTATGTGTGCACACACACACACACACACACACACACACACAGACACATACACAAACATATACATATATATGTATATGTTTGGATATAGATAAATGATTGGTTCTGGTCTTCATTACTGAAGAAGATCTAAACAGCATCACTATTTTTCCCCAAATATTTTTTAAATTTATTTTCATATTACTATGACAATCTTGTTGAGAAGGAAAACATAAACCCTCCTACCCCCAAAAGACAGAGAAATCACAAGAACAATAAGACAGAGAGAGAGGGAAAAAGACTGGTCCAATACGATTGGCTCTATCTCTGGAATGAGCTGCATCCTTTATCAAAACTCTATCAGAGAAGTTTCTTCAATATTTTTCCCACAGTTATAATTGTTAACACTATTTATCTCCATCCTATTCCTCCCCCTCCATTCATTTATTCTACCTTCTCTCTCTCTCTCTCTCTCTCTCTCTCTCTCTCTCTCTCTCTCTCTCTCTCTCTCTCTCTCTCTCTCTCTCCTATTATCCTGTCCCTCCTCAGAACTCTATTGGATCTGACTACCCTATCCCACTATCTTCCCTCTTTTCTGTCAACTCCCTCCTCCCCTTCCTATGTCCCTTTTCTTCTATACCTTTGCTCTCCCTTTTTCCTCTAGGATACGATAGATTTCTTTACCCTATTGAGTGTGTATGTAATTTCCTTTTTCATTCATTTCTGATGAGAATGAAGGCTAACTCATTTCCCCTCACCTTACCTCTTCCACGCCATTGCAAAAGATTTTCTTGACTCCTTTACATGAAATATTTTACCCCATTCTATGTCTCCTTTCCCTGTCTCCCAGTGCATTCTTTTTATTCACTAACTTTATCTTTATAATATATTATATCATTATATTTAGCTCCATCCTGTGCCTTGTCTATATATTTTCTTTCTAACTGCTCTTAATAATCATAAGGTTCCTATGGGTTATAAATATCTTCTTCCCATGTAGCACAAAATCATTAAATCCCTCATAATTAACCCTTCTGTCTACCCTCTCTATGCTTCACCTGAGTCCTGTACATAAAGAACATACTTTTCTGTTCAGCTCTGCATATTTCAATAGTAATGTTTGAAAGTCTCCTATTGCATTGTGTGTCCTTCTTTTCCATTAAAAGAGCATGTTCAGTTTTTCTAGGTAGTTGATTCTCAGTTGTGCTTCAATTCCTTTTACCTTCTGGAATATAATATTCCAAGACTTATGAGTACTTAATATACACGCTGCCAAATCCTGTTTAATCTTGAATGTAATACTATAGAAATTGAATTCTTTCTTAAGAAAGATTTTATTTATTTTGACTTTTACAATTTTTTCCCCTAATTTTGCTTCCCTCCCCCCACTCCCCACAGAAGGTACTTTGTTAGTCTTTACATTGTTTCCATGTTCTAAGTTAATATAAGTTGAATTTGATGAGAGAGAAATCATATCCTTAAGGAAAAAATAAGGTATAACAGCAAAATTACATTATATTTTTTAAAATTAAAGGTAATAGTCTTTAGTCTTTGTTCAAACTCCACAATTCTTTCTCTGTATTGAGATGGTATTCTCCATAGCAGATACCCCAGATTTGTGCCTGATTGTTGCACTGATGGAATGAGCAACTCCATTAAATTTGATAACCACCCCCTATGTTGCTGTTAGTGCATACAAAGTTTTTTGTGATTCTGCTCATCTCACTCAGCATCAGTTCAGGCAAATCCTTCCAGGCTTCTTTGAATTCCCATTCTCCCTGGTTTCTAATAGAACAATAGTGTTCCATGATATACAAACATACAACAGTTTGTTAAGCCATTGAAGAACATACACTTAAATTTCAAATCTTTACCACCATAAACAGGGATGCTGTTTATTTTTGTATAAGTGATGTTTTTACCCTTTTCATAATCTCTTCAGTGTATAGCCCAATAGCGGCATTGCTGTAGCAAAAGATAGGCACATTTTTTTTTGCCCTTTCAGTGTAACAGAACAGTTGAATGAGTTCACAAATCCACCAAGAATGTATTAGTGTTCCAGATTTTCCACATCCCTTCCAACATTGATCTTGTCCTTTCTGGTCTTAATGGTCAGTCTTAGAGGTAAGAGGGATTACCTCAGAGATGCTTTAATTTGCATTTTTAAATAAATAATGAATTAGATTAATTTTTCATATGGCCATGGATCACTTTGATTTCCTCATTTGTAAACTGCCCGTGTATATCCTTTGATGATTTGTCAATTGGGATGTGGCTTTGTTTTTGTAAATTTGACTAAGTTCTCTGTATATTTTAGAAATGATTCCTTTTTCAGAAATACTAATAGAAAATATTGTTTCCCAATTTACTGTAGTTCTTTTGATCTTGGTTACAATGGTTTTCTTTGTGCCAAAGATTTTTCATAAAATGTAATCAAAACTGTCTATTTTATTTTAATGTTGTTCTCCATATATATATATATATTATATATATATATATTATATATATATATATATATATATATAATATATATATATATAAAGATAAAAGGGTGGGAGCAAAATATATTTTGCTTTAGCTGAAGTGAAAAAAGCAGGAGTATCAATCCTTATCTCAGAAAAAGAAACTGCAAAAATAGATAGCATTAAAATACATAAGGAAGGGAACTATATCCTCCCAAAAGGTGCCATAGACAATAAAATAATTTCAATACTAAATATGTAAGAATCCAATGAAATAGCCTCTAAATTCTTAGAAGAGAAGTTGCAAGAGCTAAAGGAAGACATAGACAGCAAAATTCTACTAATGAGAGATCTCAAACTAATGCTCTCAGATTTAGAAAAATCTAAACATAAAATAAAAAAGAAGGAAGGTAAGGAGGTAAATAGACTGTTAGAAAACCTAGATATGATAGACTTATGGGGGAAATTCAATGGAGGGTAGAAAGGAATACACTTTTATTTTCTGCAGTACATGGCACTTACACAAAAATTGACCATGTACTATGGCATAAAAGCCTAATGATCAAATGCAGAAAGGCAGCAATAGTGAATACATCTTTATCAGATCATATTGCAATAAAAATCATATGCAATATTGGATGAGGGAGATGTAGACCCAAAATTAATTGTAAACTAAATAGTCACATTTTAAAGAATGAGTGAATCAAATAACAAATTAAAGAAATAATTAATTATTTCATTCTAGATAATTACAATAATGAAATAATATTCCAAAACCTGTGGCATACACTCAAGGAAAGTTTCAGGGGATATATATTATTTCATTTTTAAAAAAATTTTCATTAAATAAAGATTTTATTTATTTTGAGTTTTACATTTTTCCCCCAATCTTACTTCCCTCCCAGCAACTCTCACAGAAAGCAATTTGTCAGTCTTTACATTGTTCCAATGTTGTACGTTGATACAAATTGAGTGTGATGAGAGAGAAATCATATCCCTAAAGAAGAAACATAAAGAGAAAACAAGATGAGACAATAAGATATCAGTTTTTTAAAAAGGGAATAGTTGTAGAACTTCATTAAAACTCCACAATTCTTTATCTGGAAACAGATGGTATTCTCCCTTGCAGAAAGCCCCAAATTGTCCCTGATTGTTGCACTGATGAAATACGCATGCTCATCAAAGTTAATCATTACCCCTATGTTGCTGTTAGAGTGTACAGTGTTTTTCTGGTTTTTCTCCTCTCACTCAGCATCAGTACATGCAAATGCCACCAGGCTTCCCTGAATTCCCATCCCTCCTCATTTCTAATAGAACAATAGTGTTCCAGGACATACATATACCACAGTTTGCTAAGCCATTACCCCATTGAAGGACATTTACTTGATTTCCAATACTTTGCCACCACAAACAGGGCTGCTATGACTATTTTTGTACAAGTGATGTTTTTACCCTTTTTCATTATCTCTTCAGGATATAGACTCAGTAGTGGTATTGCTGGATCAAAGGGTATGCACATTTTTATTGCCTTTTGGGCGTAGTTCCAAATTTCTCTCCAGAAAGGTTGGATGAGTTCACATCTCCACCAACAATGTAATAGTTTCCCAGACTTCCCACAACCCATCCAACAATGATCATTATGCTTTCTGTTCTTATTGGCCAGTCTGAGAGGAGTGAGGTGGTACCTCAGAGATACTTTCATTTGCATTTTGCTTATAAGTAATGATTTAGAGCAATTTTTCATACAACTATGGATTGATTTAATCTCACCTGTAAAATGCCTTTGCATATCTTTTGAACAATTGTCAACTGGGAAATGGCTTTCTTTTAAAAAAATATAACTCAGTTCTCTGTATATTTTACATATGAGTCCTTTGTCAGAAACATCAGTTGTAAATATTGTTTTCCAGTTTACTACATTTCTTTTGATCTTGGTTGTAGTGGTTTTGTTTGTACAAAAGCTTTTTAATTTAATGTAATCGAAATCATCTAGTTTGTTCTTGGTGATGTTCTCCATATTTTCCTTAGTCATAAACTGCTTCTCTTTCCATAGCTCTGACAGGTAAACTAGTCCTTGATATTCTGATTTGCTTATAGTATTGTTTTTTATGGGACAGTCCTGTATCCATTTGGATTTTAACTTGGAATAGGGCATAAGGTATTGGTCTAATATAAGATTCTTCCATACTAACTTCTATTTTCCCAGCAGTTTTTATCAAAGAGAGAGTTTTTATCCCAATCGCTGGACTTTTTGAGTTTATCAAACAGCAGATTACTATAATTGTTTCCTGCTATTGCACCTAGTCTATTCCACTGGTCCACAACTTTATTTCTTAGCCAATAACAGACAGATTTGATGACTTATGCTTTATAATATAATTTAAGGTCATGTAGGGCTAAACCCCCTTCTTTTGAATTTTTTCATTAAATCCCTGGAAATTCTTGCCTTTTTATTTCACCATATGAATTTCCTTTCAAATTTTTCTAACTCAAAAAATTTTTTGGAATTTACATTGGTATGACACAAAATGGGTAGTTTAGTTTTGGTAGAATTGACATTTTTATTATATTAGCTTGACCTATCTATGAGCATTTGATGTTTGTCCAGTTATTTAAATCTGATTTAATTTGCATGAGAAGGGTTTTATATTTGTTTTCAAAAAGTTGCTGTGTCTGCCACAGCAAAGGAGATTCCCAGCTATTTTATATTGTCTGAGGTTACTTTGAATAGGATTTCTCTTTCCAGTTTGTCCTGCTATATCTTGCTGGTCATATATAGAAATGTTGAGGATTTATGCAGTTTTATTTTATATACTGAAACTGTGCTAAAATTGCTAATTGTTTCCAGTAGTTTTTTAGATGATTTCTTGGGTTTCTCTAGGTATACCATCACATCATCTGCAAAGAGTAAGAGTTTTGTCTCTTTCTTTCCAATTCAAATTCCTTCAATTTATTTTTCTTTTCTAATTGTTGCAGCTAATATTTCATTTCTAATAAGATGTTGAATAGTAGTGATGATAATGGGCATCCTTATTTCACTCCTGATTTATTGGGAATGACTCTAGCCTCTCCCCATTGAATATAATACTTGTTTAAGGGTTCAGCTAGATCTACTAATTATTCTAAGGAACAGTCCATTTATTCATACACTCTCTAGTGCTTTTAGTGGCAATGTGTGCTGTATTTTATCAAAAGCTTTTCAGCATCCATTGATATGATCATATAATTTATGAAAATTTTTTTGTTGATGTAATTGATTATACTAACAGGTTTCCTAATACTGAACCAACCCTGCATTCCTAGGATAAATCCCACTTGATCATAATGTATTATCCCAGTGAAAATTTGTTATAATTATTTTGCTAAGATTTTATTTAAGATTTTTACATCTATATTCATAAGGGAGATAGGTTGATAATTTTCTTTCTCTGTTTTAATTCTTCCTGGTTTAGGTATCAGGACCACATTGGTTTCATAGAAAGAGTTAGGCAGAGTTCCGTCTTCCCCTATTTTTATGAAGATTTTATACAGAATTGGAACCAATTGTTCCTTAAATGTTTGGTAGAGTTCACTTGTGAATCCATCAGGCCCTGGAGATTTTTTCTTAGGGAGTTCAGTGATGGGTTGTTGAATTTCTTTTACTGAGATAAGGTTGTTTAGGTATTTAATCTCCTCTTTATTTAATCTGGTCAATTTATAATCTAAACATATATTCATCCATTATGTTTAGTTGTCAAATGTAATGGCATAGAGTTGAGCAAAATAATTTCAAATTATTACTTAAATTTCCTCCTCATTGGTGGTGAGTTCACCTTTTCAATTTATGGTACTAGCAATTTGATTTTTTCTTTCTCTCCTCATCCAGTTAACATAGAGGTTTATTAATTTTGCTGTTTGTTTCCATAAAACCAACTCTTGGTTTAATTTATTAATTAAATAGTTTTAGCATTCACTTTTAATTTTGCCTTTAATATTTAGAATTTCTAATTTGGCATTTAATGGGGGATTTCTAATTTGTTCTTTCTCTAATTTATTTTGTTGCATATTTAGTTCATTGATTTCCTCTTTCTCTAATTTATTCATTTAAGCATTAGAATATATAATATATCCCCTGACAACCACTTTGAGTGAATCCCATAGGTTTTGGTATGTTATTTAATTATTGTCATTATCTAGAATAAAATGATTAATTTTTTCTACAATTTGTTTTTTGATCCACTCATTGTTTAAAATGAGGTTATTCAATTTCCAATTGGTTCTGTGTCTATATCTTCCTAGCCCAATATTGCATATGAATTTTATTGCATTTTGATCTGAGAAAGCTGTATTCACTATTTCTGCCATTCTGCAGTTGATCTTTAGGTTTTTGTGTCATAGTACATGCTCATTTTTTGTGTAAGTGCTGTGTACTACAAAGAAAAAGTATATTCCTTTGTATCTCCATTCAATTTCCTCCATAAGTCTACCATATCTAGGTTTTCTAACAATCTATTTATCTCCTTAACTTCTTTCTTGTTTGTTTTATATTCCATTATCTAGATCTGAGAGCGGGTAGTTTAGGTCTCCCACTAGTAGAGTTTTGCTATCTATGTCTTCCTTTAGTTCTTTCGGCTTCTCCTCTAAGAATTTGGATACTATCCCATTGGGTGCATATATAATCAGTATTGAAATCACTTTATTTTCTAAGGTACCTTTTAGGAGAATATAGTTTCCTTCCTTATCTCTTTTCAACATTATCTGTTTTTGCAGCTGCTTTTTCTGAGATAAAGATTGCTACCTCTGCTTTTTTCACTTTGGCTGAAGCTGAAGTTCTCCAACCTTTTACCTTTACTCTATTTGTATCTCTCTGCTTCAATTGAGTTTCTTGTAAGCAGCATATTGTAGGATTCTGGTTTTTAATCTCTGCTATTCATTTACATTTTAAGGGAGAGTTCATCCCATTCACATTCAAATTATTAGTAATAATTCATTATTGCCCTCCATGCTATCTTCTCTCTGTTTGTATTTTTCTGCTTTTCCCCCTTATCCAAATTCCCCAGTATTTTCATTCTGAATACCACCCTCTTCAGCATGTTTGCTCTCCTATATCCACCCCCTCCCCTTTCTTCCCCTTTCCCTTTTTTCCCTTTTCCCTTCTGTTGATTTTGTTAGTTCCCTTTTTCCCTCCCCCCTTTTCTCTGTTCCTGTCTCCCCTTTTCCCCTTTTAATACTTTAATGATTAGATGTTTTTTAAGTTAACTGAGTATGTTTGTCAGTTGACATTAACCCAAATCTAATGCGAAGAAGATTCAGGTGTTTCTCAGCTCCTCCCTTCTTTTGTACCTCTTTGTACCTCTTAGTGTCAGATTTATGTTAAGAGGTCCGGTTCATATCAATGATGGGAAAAGATGAAGAGACTTTAGAACTGTGCCTGTCTTTTCTCTGACAGCTTTGCTGGAAGTGATATTATTTCTTTAAATGCTTACATGAATAAACTAGAGAAAGAGGAAATAAAGGAACTAATAATGCAATTAAAAATAGAGAAAGCACAATTTAAATACCCCTAATTAAATACCAAATTAAAAATGCTAAAAACTAATGTAGAAATTAATGAAATTGAAAGCAAGAAAACTGTTGAACTAAAAAAATAAAACCAATAGATGGTTTTATGAAAAAAACAAGAAAATTGATAAACCTCTGCTCAATTTGATTAAAACAAAGAAAGAAGAAAAATAAATTGATAGTATCATAAATGAAAAAAGGGGAAATCAGCACCAATGATGAAGAAATTAAAGTATTAATTCAGATTTATTTTGCCCAACTCTATGCCAATAAATTTTACAATCTAAATGAAATGGACAACTATATACAAAATATAACTTGCTCAGGTTAAATGAAGAGGAAATTAAATACAAAAATAACCCAGTCTCAGGAAAAGAAATTCAACAAGCCATAATTGAATGCCCTAAGAAAAAAATTTCCAGGGCCAGATGAATTCACAAGTGAATTCAATCAAACATTTAAGGAAAGACTGGTGTCAATTCTATATAAACCCCTTTTTTAAAAAAGATTTTAATTATTTTGATTTTCACAATTTTTCCCCATTTCTTGATTCCCTACCCCCCCCACTGTTAGTCTTTACATTGGTTCCATGTTATCAATTGATCTCAGATAAATGTGACGACAGAGACATTGTATACTTAAGGAAGAAAAATAAAGTATGAGATAGTAAAATAACATAATGATATAATACTTTCCCCCCCTAATTTGACAGTAATTGTCTATACCTTTTGTTTAAGGTCCATAATTTTCTCTCCACTGAAGATAGGACAAAATTGTCCCTGGTTTTTGTACTGAGGGGAAGAGCAAGTCCATCAGGGTTGATCATCACCCCCATTTTGCTGTTATGATGTACAATATTTTTCTGGTTCTGCTCATCTTGCTCAGCATCAGCTCATGCAAAGCACTCCAGATTTCCCTGAATTACCGTACCTCCTGGTTTCTAATAGAACAGTAGTGATTCCTCAATTGAACCACATTTACTTAATTTCCATTTTTTTTGCTACCACAAACAGGGCTGCTATAAATATTTTTTGTACAAGTGATGTTTTTTACCCTTTTTTATCATCTCTTCAGGTTATAGACCCAGTAGTAGTATTGCTGGGTTAAAGTGTATACACATATTTTGTTGCCCTTTGGCATAATTTCAAATTTCTCTCCAGATAAGTTCACAACTGCTCCAATAGTATATGTGTTCCAGATTTCCCCCATCCCTTCCAACATCGATAATTGTCCTTTCTGGTCATATTGGCCAGCCTAAGAGTTATGAGGTGGTATCTCAGAGATGCTTTAATTTGTATTTCCCAAAT
Organism: Macrotis lagotis; assembly: GCF_037893015.1. Classification (NCBI taxonomy): domain Eukaryota; kingdom Metazoa; phylum Chordata; class Mammalia; order Peramelemorphia; family Peramelidae; genus Macrotis; species Macrotis lagotis. The sequence continues at coordinate 443,883,098 of NC_133666.1, read as the reverse complement.
AAGTAATGATTTGGAGCAATTTTTCATGTGACTATGGTTTGCTTTGATTTCCTCAGTTGTAAATTGCCTTTGCATATCCTTTGAACATTTGTCAATTGGTGAATGGCTTGTATTTTTTGAAAATTTGATTCAGTTCTATGTATATTTTAGAAATGAGTGCTTTGTCAGAAATACTAGTTGTAAAGATTGTTTCCCAGTTTACTACATTTCTTTTGATCTTGGTTACAGTGGTTTGTTTGTGCAAAAGCTTTTTAATTTAATGTAATCAAAATTGTCTAGTTTGTTTTGAATGATGTTTTCTGTCTGTTCCTTGGTCATAAACTGTTTCCATTTCTATAGATCTGATAGGTATACTACTCTTTGATGTTCTAGTTTGCTTATAACATTGTTTTTTATATCTAAATTCTGTATTTATTTGGATCTTATCTTGCTATAGGGTGTGACATGTTGTTCTAATCTAAGTTTATCCATACTAACTTCCATTTTTCCCAACAGTTTTTATTGAAGAGAGAGTTTTTGTCCCAATAGCTGAACTCTTGTTGTTTAAGAAACAGCAGATTACTATAATCATTTTCTGCTATTGCACCTAGTCTATTCCACTGATCCATGACTCTATTTCTGGTCCAATACCAGATAGTTTTGAAAAATGATGCTTTGTAATATAATTTTAGATCTGGTAAGGCTAAGCCACCTTCTTTTGCACTTTTTTTCATTGAATCCCTGGAAATTCTTGATTTTTTATTTCTCCATATAACTTTACTTGAAACTTTTTCAAACTCATTAAAATAATGTTTTGGAAATTTGATTGGTAGGACACTAAACAAGTAATATACTTTTGGTAGAATTATGATTTTTATTATATTAGCTCGATCTATCCATGAACAGTTGATGTTTGCCAAGGTATTTAAATCTGATTTTATTTGAGTTAGAAGAGTTTTGTAATTATTTTCACAAAGTTTTAGAATCTACCTTGGCCAGTAGACTCCCAGGTGTTTTATTTTGTCTGAGGTTACCTTGAATGGGATTTCTCTTTCTAGCTTGTTCTGCTTTATCTTGATGGTCATATATAGAGATGTTGAGGATTTGTGAGAGTTTATTTTATATCCTGCTACTTTGCTGAAGTTGCTAGTTATTTCTAGTATTTTTTAGATGACTTTTCGGGACTCTCTAGGTATACCATCATATCATCTGCCAAGAGAGGGAGATTTGTCTTCCCCTTCCCAATTCTAATTCCTTCAAATTCTTTTTCTTCTCTTATTGCTGAGGCTAACATTTCTAATATGATAATGGGCATCCTTATTTCACCCCTGATTTTATTGGGAATGCCTCAAGCCTATCCCTGTTGCAAATAATGCTTGGTGATGGTTTCAGATTGATACTGATTATTATTCTAAGGAACAAAGCATTTATTCCTACATTCTAGTGTTTTTACTAGGAATGGGCACTGTATTTTATCAAAGGCTTTTCCAGCATCTATTGACATGATCGTATGATTTCTGATAGGCAGGTTATTGATCTAATTAATTATACTAATAGTTTTCCTAATATTGAACCAACCCTGCATTCCTGGGATAAATTCTATTTGATCAAGTAGAATTATTATATATTATCCTATTGCTGTAATTACTTGCTGTAATTATTTTACTAAGATTTTATTTAAGATATTTCATCTAAATTCATTAGGGAGATAGGTCTATTATTTTCTTTCTCTGTTTTAATTCTTCCTGGTTTAGCCATCAGCACCATATTGGTGTCATAGAAAGTGTTAGGCAGAGTTTCTTCTTCAGCTATTTTCCCAACAAGCTTATATAGAATTGTAAGCAATTGTTTGCGAAATGTTTGTTAGAATTCACTGTGAATCTGTCTAGGCCTGGAGATTTTTTCTTAGGAAGTTCAACAATGGCTTGTTGAATTTCTTTTTCTGAAATAGGGTTATTTAAGTTTTTAATTTCCTCTTCATTTTATCTGAGCTACTTATATTTTTGTAAAAGTTGTCCATTTCACTTAGATTGTAAAATTTATTGGCATAGAGTTGGGCAAAATAATTCCCAAATTATTTCTTTCATTTCTTCCTCATTGGCAGTGAGTTCACCTTTTTCATTTATGATACTAGGAATTTGGTTTTCTTCTTTCGTTTTTTTAATCAATTTGTCCAGACGTCAATCATTTTTATTGGTTTCTCATAAAACCAACTCTTGGCTTTATTTATTAGTTCAATAGTTTTCTGGCTTTCAATTTTATTATTTTCTCCTTTAATTCTTAGAATTTCTAGTTTGCTATTTAATTGAGGGGGTTTAAATTTGTTCTTTCTCTAATTTTTTTAGTTAGATAATTTCTCCATTAATTTCTTCTTTCTCTAATTTATTTATGTAAGCATTTAAAGATATAATATATCCCCTGACAGATGCTTTGAGTGTATCCCATAGGTTTTGGTATTTTGTATCATTATTGTCATTATCTAAGATGAAATAATTAGTTCTTTCTCTAATTTGTTGCTTGATCCACTCATTCTTTAAAATGAGGTTATTTAGTTTCCAATTGGTTTGGAGTCTTTATCTCCCTGGACCAGTATTGTTTATGATTTTTATTGCATTATGATCTGACAAAGATGCCTTTCTGCAATTGATCATTAGGTTTGTATGTCCTAGTAAGTGCCAGGTACTGCAGAAAAAAGTATATTTCTTTCAATCTCCATTCAGTTACTGCCATCTATCTATCATATCTAGGTTTTCTTACAATCTATTTACCTCCTTAACTTCCTTCTTGTTTATTTTATGATTTGATTCATCTAAATCTGAGAACAGGATGTTGAGGTCTCCCACCAGTATAGTTTTGCTGTCTGTATCTTTCTGTAGCTCTTTCAACTTCTCCTCTAAGAATTTGAATGTTGTCCCATTGGGTGAATAAATATTTGATATTGAACTTACTTTATTGTCTATGGTAACTTTTAGGAAGATATAGTTTCCTTCATCATCTCTTTTAAGGCTATCTATTTTTTCAACTGTTCTGTCTGAGATAAGGATTGCTACCCCTGCTTTTTCCACTTCAGCTGAAGCAAAATATGTATCTCTTTGCTTCAAATGAGTTTCTTTTAAGCAGCATATTATAGGGTTCTGCTTTTTTAATCCACTCTGCTATCCGCTTACCTTTAAGGGAGAGTTCATCCCATTCACATTCAAAATTATAATTACTAACTCTTTATAACCTTCCATGCTATCTTCCTTCTGTTTGTATTTTTCCCTTTATCCATATTCCCGAGTGTTTTGTTTCTGAACAAAGCCACCTTCAGTGTGTTTGCCCTCTTAAATTGAACCCTTTCCTCTTTTTCCCTTTTAATACTTGAAAGGCAAGATAAGTTTCTTAACTTGTTTAATGTGTGTCTAAGTTAACTTTAAACCAAGCCTGATGAGATGAAGATTCAGTTGTACCTCTTGATGTAGTGAGATTTACCCCATTCGGTTATCCTCCAGCCTCCTTTCTCCTTACTGGTATTGTTGTTAAATCATTCTGAGTCACAGAAAAAGTTATGTGTGTCCCTCACTTCTGGCTATGCATATTCTCTCTAATAGAGTTACAATTCTCAGGAGTTATGAGACTTTTTGTCCTGAGTGGGTATATAGCCAGTTTCATCTTATTGTATAGCAGGGTTTTATTTTTTTTTATTATTTTTTACCTTTCCACGTGTCTCTTGAGGCTCTTGCTTCATATCTAAATTTTCTATTTAGCTCTGATCTTTTCATCATGAAAACTTGAAAGTCTCCCATTTCATTAAAAGTCCATTATTTTCTCTGGAAGAGAAGGCTCAGTTTTGCCGGCTAGTGGATTCTTGACTGTATTCCAAGCTTCCTTACTCTTCAGAATATCTCATTCCAGGGCCTTCAATTCTTTAATGTTGCTGTGGAGTAAACCTTTCTGTGACTCCTTGGTATTTAATTGTGTCCTTTCTGGTTGCTCACAGTCCTTAAATTTGGCCAAAACATTCCTTGGAGTTTTCATTTTAGGCTCTCTTTCTGGAGCAGATCGATGTATTCTTTCAAAAACTATTTTGCCCTCTGGTTCCATGATATCAGGGCAATTTTCCACCACTAACTCCTGTAATATTAAGGCTAGGCTTTTTTTCAATTCAATGTTCTCAGGGTGGCAAATATTTCTCAGATTCCCAATTCTTGATTGATTCTCAAGGTCAGTGGTTTTGCTGATGAGGTATTTTACATTTTTTTTTTCTATTTTTGTATCTTTTGGTTTTGTTTATCAAAATGTTGTTGTCTCATGAAGTCATTATCTTCTGCCAATTCCATTCTCATTTTAGGAAAAGATTTTTCATCCTTTATCTTTTGCAACTCCTTTTCCAGTTGGTCCATTTTGAAGGACTTTTCTATTTGACCAAATGTAGTTTTGAGCGAATCATATCCTTTTTGCATTTGCCCAATTGAGGATTTGAGAGAATCATTTTCTTTTTTCATTTGCATAATTGAAGATCTGTGAGAGTTATTCTCATTTTGTATTTGTCCAATTGTTTTTACCAAGAATTTGTTTTCTTTTTGGGAGTTGTTAATTTTATCTTGCAATGCGTTAAATTTCTCTTGAGTTTCTTTTCCCAATTTTTTTAATTGGTTGTTAAACTCCTTCCTGATTTCATCAAGGAAGTCTTTCTGGGCTGGAGACCAATTCATATTCTACTCAGCAGTGTTAGATCTTTCTAGGTTAAGATCTGTCTTTTTTCTAAGTATTTCTCCATGCAATCCCCCCCTTTTCTCTGCACTTTTTCATCTTGTGTTGGGGGGGCTTTCTCTCAGAGGTTTGCTTTTGGGCATCTTAGAAGCTTTGTTCACTTGGTTTAGTAATTCCAATGGCCAGCCAGTGGGGGGCAAGGGTGCTTGTTGCTTTCTCTGGAGTGAGGTGCTCAGCAGCAGCAGAGTATCAGTTGACCTTGAAAACTGAGCTGTACCCGGGGGGGGGGGGGGGAAGGAGTTAATCACTTTCTGTTGAATTAGCTCTGCTGCCCTGAGAGGGTATGGGGGGTTGGTTTTTGTTTGTTCTGGACAAAGGACTCTGCAGAAAGTATAGATCTCAGGTCCCAGCCCAGCTGTTTGTTCTCCAGGTGTGCTCTGAGACTCTGTGCTGGAACTCACCCTCCTGTAGCTCTTTTTCCCCTGGCCAAAGACTTTGCAAATAAAGTTGGATCTTGCACCTGCCACTCACCAAAATCTCCATGACTGAGACTGACTCTCTGTCTTTCCCCAGCTGCTGTCCCTCTGCTAATCCTCTACTCTTGTCTCAGGGTTCACCCACAGTCCCATGAGACAGACATTCTTGGTAGGTAGTCTTCTCCTAGCTTCTCTTTCTGGGATTTGTTGATCAAATTTCTATGAAGAGGTTTTTCTCATGTTATTTCTAAGGGGAAAGAGAGAACACTATCACAGTGTCTATCTTCTCTCTGCCATCTTGGCCCACCCTATATAAACTCTTACAAAAAATAGGTGAAGACAGAACTCTGCCTAACTCTTTCTATGACGCAAAACTGGTGCTGATACTTGAACCAGGAAGAGTTATAACAGAGAAAGAAAATTATAGACCTATCTCCCCGATGAATACAGATGTAAATAACATATTAGCAAAAACAATTACAAGAAGTTATCACCAGGAAAATACATTATGACCAAGTAGAATTTATCCCAGCAATGCAGGGTTGGTTCAATATTAGGAAAACTGTTAGTATAATTAATTTTATCAATAGTAAACCTATCAGAAATCATATGATTATATCAATAGATGCTGAAAAAGCTTTTGAAAAAATACAGCCTGCATTCCTACTAAAAACTCTAGAGAGAGAGAGTAGGAATGAAGGGATTGTTCCTTAGAATAATAAACAGTATATATCTGAAACCATCAACAAGCATCATATGTAATGGGGATACTCTAGAGACATTCCCAATAAGATCAGGAGTGAAACAAAGATGCCCATTATTTCCACTTACTATCAATATTGTATTATAAATGTTAGCTTCAGTAATAAGAGAAGAAAAAGAAATTGAAGGAATTAGAATTGGGAAGGAAAAGACAAAATTCGCATTCTTTGCATATGGCATGATGTTATAACTAAAGAATCCCAAAAAATCATCTAACAATTACTAGAAATAATTAACAACTTTAGCAAACTTGCAGAATTTTAAATAAACCCACATAAATCTTCATCACTTCTACATATGACTAACAAGATACAGCAGAAAACATATCATTCAAAGTAACCTAGGAGTCCACATGCCAATGAAGACTCAAAAACTTTTTGAAAACAATTACAAAACACTTCTCACACAAAGAAAATCAAATTTATATAATTGGGCAAACATCAACTGCTCATGAATAGGTTGAGATAATATAATGAAAATGACAATTTTTTTTTACCAAAACTAAACTACTTCTTTAGTACTCTTAGTACTTTAGTACTCTTATCAATCAAATTTCTAAAAAATTATTTTAATGAGTTTGAAAAAAGGCTAGGTAAATTAATATGGAGAAATAGAAAGTCAAATTTTTTTTGATTCAATGAAAAAAGTGCAAAAGAAGGTGGTTTAGCCTTACCAGATCTAAAATTATATTATAAAGCATCAGTCATCAGAACTGTCTGGTATTGTCTAAGAAATAGAGTGGTGGATCAGGGAAATATACTAGGTGCAATAGCAGGAAATGATCATAGTATTCTGCTGCTTATATCAGTGTCATCTTCCAATGTAGAAATTTAAACTATTCAACCACAATAAGTCCTTTATGATCTGACTTTTTGGTTTAGCTTTTCATGCTTCATTTATATCTAGCATTTGATTATAAAATGTTGTGGTCAGATCTGGTTGTTTCATCATGCAAGTTTGAAAGTTCCCTATTTTCTTGAATGCCCACCTTTTTCCCCTGATAGAGTATGTTTAGTTTTTCTTGATAGTTCATTTTTAGTTATAATTCCAACTCTTTGTAAAGACTTGGAAGCTCTTAATCTGGAAGTTGCTAGATCTTGTGTCACCCTGCCTGAGGCTCCATAATATTTGAATTGTTTCTTTCAGGATACTTACAATATTTTCTTCTTTGCTAGGGAGTTCTGAAACTTAGCTATAATATTCCAGAAAATTTTCATTTGGGGGTTTTTTCAGGAGGTCAGCAGTATATTCTTTCAATTTCTATTTTGCACTCTGCTTATAGAACATCAGCACAATTTTTTTTCCTTGAGAATTTCTTGAAAAATTATTTCTAGATGCTTTTCTTGATCCTGGCTTTCAGGTAGTCCAATAATTTTTAAAATATCTAAAGAAACATTTCAGTGAGATAGTTCACATTTTTTTAAGAAATTGTTTTCTTCAATGCGCTTTTCTTTGTCTTTTTTCATTTGGCTAATTCTTCTTTTTAAGGCATATTTCTCATCATTGATTTTTTTTTGAGCATCTATTTTCATTTGACCCAGTCTAGTTTTTAAGATGATTCTTTCTTCAGTATTTTCCCACTACTATTGACTTGGTTTTCATGATTTTCCCAAGTCATTCTCATTCTTCTTTCCAATGTCTACTCTATCTGCCTTGCCTACCCTTACTATCTCCTTTTTGAACTCCTTCTTGTCCTGAGACCAGTTAATGTGTTTCTTCAAAGTTTTGCATCTAGAAGGTTTCACTATGGTATCTTCTTCTGAATGTGTTTTTGTATTTACATATAACCATAGTAACTGTCTAGGGTTGAATTTGTTTTTTGTTCTGTTGTCTGTTTATTTTGCCAGCCTATGACTTGATTTCAACTCTTTGTTAAGATGGAGTTCTGCTTTCAGGGTGGAGTACTGTCCCTAACTCTTTTTTTTTAGTTTTTGCAAAGCAATGGGATTAAGTGATCTGCCCAAGGTCACACAGCTAGGTAATTATTATGTGTCTGAGACAGGATTTGCACTCTGGACCTCCTGACTCCAGGGCCAGTGCTCTATCCACTGCATCACCTAGCTGCCCCACTGTCCTTAACTTTTGAACATTTTTGAAACTCTTTTCAGAGATACTTCTTAGGACAGGCAAGTTTTCAATTCTTGAGAGATCTTTAGGAGAGTTTATGATTATTCTACTGAAATATGCCCTAGTCTGTGGAGTAGTGTCCCTGCTTTAATAGGGTAGTAATGCCAGACTGCAATCCAGATCTGAATCTGGACAAAGCAACAGTGTCCTGCTTCAGTTATAGCAAAGAGACCCCTGTAATCTCATTCTGATTCTTTAACATTTGTGGACTGATAACTCTATAAGCTCTGAAGTCTGCTTATGGCTTGCTCTGGTTGGGTCAATGCTGCTGAGGTCTGCACTGATCTGTGCTCCAGTCTTACTCTAGTGCTAAAACTTTTCCTGCTGACTATTCAAGGCATCCTAGGGAATCACTGGTCTAAGAGTTCTGGAAATCTCCACCACTACCACAATGCAGTCATTCACAGTCTAGATGACTGGGACCAGCTCACTTTTGTGTCGCCCAGATTTCTTTGCATTTAATAAAATGACTGAAAGGAACATGCTGAAATGTATGGGAGAAAGTACATAGCCTTGTTTCATTCTGTTGGAGACCAGGAAACTGTGAGATTATTGCCTTCCCTCCAGATCCCAGGCAAGCATGTTATCATGAAACTGAAGTTCAATGCTGATAATCTCTTTCAGGCAACCAAATTTTGGCATCATTTCCTATAAACCCTCATTGCTGATAGTATGAAAGACCTTTGTCAGATCTACAAACATTATTCTGTTCCTGGAATTTTTGTCAATACCATCTCAACTCTTTCTTGACTTTTTCTGAAGCTAAAGTAGCTCTCAGGTAACCATTTTGCAGGAAGACATTGGTGAGAATATTTCCAGCAATGACTAAGACAGAAACACCCATATGATTGTCACAGGACAATCCATTCCCTTTATTTTGTAGAGATGGAGGATAGAATCACCTTTAAATTCATGGGTTCTAACTTCTGGATCCTATATTACCTAAAAAATTTCAATCAGCTTTTAGATGAGCATTGGACCCTCCACCTTGTAAATTTCAGCTGGAATAAAATCAACACCACGTGTTTTGCCACATTAAAGTAGTGCAATGCCATTCAAAAATCTCTTCTTCAGTTGGGATTTTGGCATGGTCTCAAATGATTTCAACTTGAGGTAAATGGTCAATGTTTTCTACATTGATTGATGATGGTCTGTTAAGGACACAATGGAATTACTCACTATCATGTCTCTATGACCAATAAATGTGACTACATCAGCACTCAGTAGTTGAGACACTCCATGTGCCCTTAGTCCATAGAAAACCTTCAGAGCAACATAAAATCACTTTGAGTTGTTGCTATCTGCATAACACTGAATTTCACCTGCCTTCTTACTGAACCAGAGTCCTGCATGCCTTTCAGCTTCATTTGTATTTTACTTTTGATGGAATTAAATGCTGTCAAATAGATGAACTATATTGCTGGTATACCTGTGTAATACAAATTTTTCATTTACCATGTCTCTAATTTCCTCTCATTTTCCTTGAGTCAGTCTTGATGTTTGCAAATATTTTGACCCAGATGAGCAAATCTGTTGCTGTACACCAAACCTCTGAAAACTTGCCACTCCTTTTTTGATCCCCTATTGCCAAATATGTGTTTGCTCAACTTTTTCTTCACATTAGCAACAAACTGTTCCTGCTCAGAGAAGAACTCTAATCTCTTGGCATTAATTCTTTTTTTTTAGTTATTTTGCTTTGGGGCCACCCCTTAGGTTGAATGTGAATATTTAGCTTGGAGAGGATGAGACTGCGATCAGTCCAGCACTCTACACCAGGGTTTTCCTTTGGCATTCTCCACATTCTTTCTGTCTCTTTTCCTTATAATCTCATCATCTATTAGATGGTTGCTATGAGAATAGATCCAGGAACTTTTATTGTGTTTATGGGGGTAGCTAGATGGGCCAATGGCCTTTTAAGAATGATCTTAGAATCAGAAGCACCCAAGTTCAAATATGGACTCAGACACTTGCCACATTCTAGCTGTGTGATCTTGGGAAGATTATTTAACCCAGATTATTTCACATCCAGGGTCATCTCTCATCATGTTAATTCATATCTGGTCACAGGAGAAAGTGAGGTTGATGACTTAACACAGCATCCCCCCATTAAAACCCAATTCATCTATTTTATCATGGCACTGCCTCTCTAATGTCATGGTCTTTTTTGAGAATGAAGGACAAATGTGCTTAATTAATCAAAAGACAGTGCTTGTGATGAGAACATCATAAAATAAAGAAGTCTTCAGTAGAAAGTGATCATTTCTGCTACTGTTTCCAATTCCATTCCTCTCAAAGACTTCCTGCCTTGTCTGGTAGTCTAAGTCTTTACTTAAATTAAAGTAACTCAGCACTATAACCTTCTTCTCTTTTGTTACATTGATTATAAGGGTCTCCATGTCTTCATCAGTGTTAGTCATAGTGAGAGCATGAGCAATGATGTTTTCTGCATGTGACAATCTTTCAGTTCTTTGGGATTTTATATTATCTATTCCTCCTACCAGAGTGGAATCATCTTTGAAGATTTTTCGCATTTTTGTGTATGTGTGTTTTGACTGCCTGCCCCACTAATCAGCCTAGATTTTTTAACCCTTTCCTCACACCAAGAGGCAGTACAATCCTGAAGAGACTGCTCAGACACCTAGGGGTCTGCCACTGTTGCTTTCAGTGAGAAGATTTCACTATGGCCTAAGATGCCTGTGTGCAGAGCTGTGACTATGAATCCCAGTTTATACCCATCTGTTATTTCTTAACTTGCCTGTTTCCTCAGCACATTGAGTTAGGAGAGGTAAAATGTTAAGTCTTGGGTCTTTTGATTCATGCATAAATTGGATTTAAGTGAGGCAGAGTGACACAAAGTTATTGACCTCATTGTCTCTTCCAAAGTTCTCACAGTCCAGTGGCAAGGCAGAGTCAAGACAACTGGTGAGGTCTCTAGATGCCTAGATGAACTTGGTGTCTTTGATGTATAACCAAACTCTAAATGCTCCACAGTCTCTGATTCAGCTGCTTTCATAGTTTTTGGAGAGAGTTGTTCTCATCAGCCCATTTGACTAGTAGAAGCCTACACATGCTTGGAGCAGACATTCTGTAACACAGTGATGGGTTTGAGACCTCCTTGGTTACACTTACCCTTGTTTAATAGGTCTAAAGAAAAGGTTTACTGATATGTGGCCCCTGTGCATACTACAGTTTCTTGGAGTCACAAGTAAGAATTTGTTGGCATCAAAGTTGAAAAGCATCCCTGAAAAGGGTTTGGGAGCACTCACATCAGAGGTACTAGTCTTCCTTAAACACACCCTATACCCCAAGTATATAGATAGTCACATAATTAAGCACTCATCCAAATAATTTATCATCACTCTCATACTGCATGTATTGGAAGGACTGTGATGAAAATCTGAAGTTAAGAATTTCATAACTTCTGAATTTTAAAGAATGTAGTTCTTGGCTTTCACTCATTTTATTTGTGGGGTTATACATATTTTATCAATTATATATTGTTTAGAATTCAGTAGTGACCCTGTCTTTTCACCTTTAATGAAGCAGACCTAATAGAGTGTGGGTGGCAGGAGGAATGTAATAATGTTATGGAGTTTTCAGAAGCAAACCCAATAATTAAGGTGTCAAGAAAATTTCCATTAGAGCACCTTGTTTCCTCTTACAACTTACCCAGAATTGACTTTTTGACTGGAGATTTTCCATGCTTAATCTAAGCCTGAAGGTAAATTTATTTTGGAAAATTTGATCTAAATCCATTCAGACACTCTGAGAGTTATGATGAGAATTTCAAAAAAAATTAAAAATAAATATGAAGGGGTGAAGATATCTCAACAATGACTAATAAACATGCCTTGTCTATGCTGAGTTGCGATTCCATTTTAGGGAATATTAAAATATTTAATGGTATATATTAAAATATTTACACTGTTGTCTTCTGGTGTTCATGTGAAAGGATTGGAGAAAAATTATCAGGACAGTGATGAGATGGAGATTGGAATATGTTTGTTGCATTTTACTCTATCATATATTTTTTCTGTATCGATTTCATTTTAAAATATGTATATGCATGTCCAGTTATTTTTGTTTGCATCATTCATTCAACTAATTGGTTACAGTAACAATTATCATGACTGTAATTATCATTACCACCACAAAACATATAATATATGTATATTATACATGTATATGTACATATATGAATTCATATATGTGTTTATATGTACACATATGTAAAACATGGAGGTAGATCTGGGTTGAAGGATAGAAACACATTCTTCTGCTCACTCTACACTTATTAGGAGATTGAAAAAACACTACCACCTTCAATTTTTATGCTTTTTTACTTTCAAAGTAAATAACCGAATCAAGGTGACAGCTGTGTGATGGTAGACTGGACATTGTCTTATTCTCAGGTAGTCTGTGATTCTATGTAGTATGGTTTTGTGTTTTAATTACTCATCCTCTATCTTTTCCCTTGATCAAGGATAGCACTAGTATACATTATTTGATTCATCAATGTGGAGAGCTCAGACTTTCACATGATGAATGAATGAATGAATAAATGAGTGAATGGATGGATGGGTGGATGGTTATTCTGTTAATTGTTTGATACATGCCATCACTGTACTAAGCTAGTGGTATGAAAATTTAAAGAGCTAACTAGTCTCTAGTCTTAAAATATTCATATTCTATTGGAATGAGATTGGCTATAAAAGAAAAATTAGTAGCAAAATGAATAGGAAATCCCAGCTACACTAAAAGTATACTGAAGGGCAAATGTCAATACCAAGGAGAAAGTAAGTTATGTCAGTAGGTGATTTTGCAGAATCACAGATATATGTGTATATTGTAAGATACAATAGTCCTCCACTTAAGTAAAATGACTAGTCTTGTTAATTATTTCTCCTGTCATCCAACATGGGAGTGGGTCTTTCTGTAATTCTGGGTATATCTAGGAAGAAATTCTGGATATTTGATAATGGACTAGCTAATTGAATCTTTCTAATAATCCTGATAATACAAATTGCCAATGTTTAAATTAATTTAATTCCACAAACATATTTTAGCCTCTATTCAGTTCCATGTCCTATACTGAGTGGTTGGACTATAAAGGAAGAAAAGTATTAAAATAGATAAGCAACTACATGAACAAGTAAATACAAAATGGTTTCCGGAGGTAAATAGACCTAATAATTGGAAGAATTAGGATAGGTGCAGGGAAAGAGAGTGAAGGTAAGAGAAACAGAAATGTATGGAAAAAAATTGAAAGACAGCATCAAAGAAAACCAAAGAAAACAATAGATGAATAGATGTGCCAAGATCCATAAAGAGAAAAAGAAAAATTTAGAGAAAAGCAAAAACAAAAAAAAAAATGATGAAGACTGATAGAGATTATGACAAGGGAAAGAATGAGCATTTGTTTACCTATGCAGTATTCTACATGCTGTACAAGAATGTTATTTGATCCTCACAACACCCTGACATATACTGTATGATTCCCTTTTTATAGGTAAGGAAACTGAGGCACCAAGAGATTAAGTGACGTTCCCAGAGTCATACATTTGATTAGTGTCTGAGGTTGGAACTTAACTTGGATTTTCCTGAATCTAGGGCCAGCATTCTAGTCACCTGGGGAAATTTTGGGGGAAGGGAAGCCACAGAAAGTTTGTACTTCAAAGAGAAGAGGAGAGGAATGGCTGCTTAGAAAGAGTAAAAAAAAAGACAAAAGTACAGACCATCAAGAAAGAACACCAAGAAAACAAATATGAATAAAAGATAGACACAAGAGTAAACAATAGCCTAAAATATCCACAGAAAAATGCTGAATATGAAATAGATAAAGGGCTTACTTTTTACTAGCATGACCTTTGTGAATCCCAGATCATATCCACAATATAATAAGAAACAGTTCAGATTTTAAATGCTAGTATGGATAGAAAGGGAGGATGGGAAAACTGCAAAGAAGCATCATTTTTCTCCAAAGATTGTGCTAATGCAGTTATAGAAATACATCTTATTAACCATTCTAAGAAATCAACAAATCTATCCCTATTTCATTGATTCCTATAGGTTGGATTATAATGTTTTACTTCAAACCCAACCTCTATTTCCCCCCAGAAAAATAAGACTTCCAAAATAATGTTAAACGTGACATAACTTCTTGTTGAAATGACTGAAGTATCTTATAGTCCAGAAATTTTCATAACCTCCTAATAATACTATTTCCAGACTTAGGGAAGACTAACTTTCTTTTCTAAATATAGGAATTGAAGTACTAAATAAATTTTATAGTCTGTGTATTTTTAAAGGAATTGGATATTTCCCCTCAGAAAGGAAACTCTAAAGAAGGAGCATGAATCTTCAACTCTTTAAGCTCATTAAAATGTAATTACTACAATAGCCTTCTGTGCCTGAAAAATTTATTCAGAATTGTCATTTAACTGATAATAAATTATTATATTTCAGAAGAGATAAGGTAACATTTTGGTTATATTAATATTTTTAAAATGTTTGTATATTACTTACAATTTAAAAGTTCACAGGATTAAGACAGGACCCTTCTTTTAAAAGATCTAAGATCAACTCATTTTCAGAAGCATTTATTTAGCAGTTTATATATACTAGGTTCTAAGGAAAGATACACAAAAATAAGAAATCCATTGCATAGGAGTTTATATTACAAGGGGTTTATATTATATTTGGATTATAGCAGGTGAATATATATTTAAAAATCATAGAATCTGAGAATGGACAGAGCACTAACACAAGATAGGTCTGGAGAGGATTCCTGCAATATGCTCTAGTTCAAGTCTTAAAGGAATGTACAGATGCCAAGAGAAAGTAGTAAGAAGGAAGTGCATTCTAGGAATGAAGGGAAGGTAGTGAAGCAAGAGATGGAAGGTCAATTTCATTGACTATTGAATCAGTCATTTTGGTTTGGGGAGATTATAGTATTGATTGCAAAGGTTGATGAGTTACATTTGATCTTCATAGAAAAAGAAAAAATGATTTTTAATATTTGCAAATGGAAATGTTTGAAATATTAGCTCATCTATGATGTGCAAATTACAAGTCAATAACAAATGATTGAGAATCAAATGTTCTAATGTGAAAGTTGTGTTGTATTTCAGCATATGTTGCTGAGCTCAGTATATTACTACACTAGGCTACTCTTCCATTTTAGAAAATGAGTCATCTGAAGTTTGTATGTGATTATACGGGGAGGGAAGTTTCAAATCTAAATATAAAATGTTACCACCAATTGTAATAGAATGGTTATACAATGAAAATGAAATAAAATTAATTTATATTCTGAGAATCCTCTTGATGGAAATCTCATATAATAAACTTAGCAGGGAGACTTTTTTTGAGGAAAAAACAAACAAAACACAGGAACCCTATTGTTCCCCCTTGTGGAAATTAAGAAATTATATTGCTTTACCCAAGTGACAAAATTTTGTTGTTAAAGATTTATCAAATTACAGTGACATACTAGATATAATCTCCTCTAAATTTGAGTTAAGATTAGCATCTGTGGTAATGATGTCATCAAATATCTTCAGTTGACATGGATCTTTGTCTAGCCACATATGTTTACCTTTGGATTAGAATTAAGTTTGGTTACTCAACAATAATCTATCTTCATGGTCTTTTTCTGATTCATGCTGCTTATATTCATTTGATTTATTTTTTTCCTCTCATACTTGGACGCTGAGTATGACCATGGTAAATGGGCTTTGATGTACCAGTCTCCAAGGTAGAGAGCATTAGTTTCAGATTAGTTCCTCCTTCCCCATAGTAGTTCTTGAGAATATTGGTCTAAGAGGTAACCCATTTTCTTATCTTGATCAATAAAGTGATCCCCCTCTAATATAAAATTATATACTCTTTATTAATTTGTATAAAACCCTAAATGTAGCCTATATGAAAATTTTTCTGTATTTGTCTATGCAATTTGTTATTTTTAAAGAAATCACATTTTAGCAATGTGTGCGATAGTATTGCTACTAGGGATACTAGTGGTTTAATAGGATTTATGAATGTGCCATGGCTGAATTAAAAAGGACTTTTGATTTGGAATTGGAGCATTCTAGATTCAAATACCACCATTCACAACTATTAGTTATGAGACCCTGGAAACTTGCTTGATCTTTTTTTGTCTCTTAAATTTGATGTAGATTAAAGTAACTATTAGGTCCATTCCTGATTTCCATCTGTAATCCAATAACCTATAAAATGTCTAAATAATTTATAGTACAAAGTACAATTTATTTATTGCTGCACAGATTACAAGCAAAGGAACACTATCACAACCAGATATTGACATAATTTGTATCTAGTCATTTGTGCAAAATACTTTACTCCTACCTTGACTAGCATTATTAATTAGATTTCAATGCTACATATATTTTTCCTTCTGCTGCCACTAATAATATGGTGAAGTAAAATGAATATATGTTAGGAATCTAAAACCTTATATTTGAATTGAAATCATATTACATTGGAAATTGAGGGGATGCCTATCAATTGGGTAATGACTAAACAAGTCATGATACATAAAAATCCATGGAATATTATTGTTTGATAAGAAACCATATGTAGTCAGAATCCAGAGAAGTATGGAATTACTTATAGGATCTGATGCTGAGTGAAAGGAGTAGAGCCAAGAGAACAATATACACATCAACAGCATTTTGAAATGAACAACCTTGATGGAAGCAACTCTTCTTGACAGTTCAGAGAGTTAAGACAACTGTATTAACTGGTTATGGATTATATTATTCCCAACTAGAGGGAAAAGAAAACAAAATAAAATAAAACAAAAGACACAGAAAAAAACTAGCCTTCCAAATATGATGAAACTTTACAAGAATTATCTCATGTATCTTTTTCCCCTTAATGCTAATTCCTCATGCCAAAATTATTAATTCGTAAATATATTTAACAAAATATGTATGTAAAATGAAAACCTGACTATTTCCTGCTAAGGGGAGGGGGGTGGGAAGGGAAGGTGGAGGGAAATTGTGTAACTTAGAAATATGCATGTACAAATCAATGAAAATAAATAAAAAATAAATTTAATTTAAACAATCATATAACTGACTTTGTGATTTTGGACAATTTCCTTTAGCTCATTGGGCCTCTGTTTTTGTCATCTTTAGATTTAAAGGTTAGAATAGAAAAACTCCAAAATTCTTGTTGATCTGAATTCTAGGAATTAGAGGCAGCTAGCAGTGACGTGGAGGACAGAACACTAGCTAAGGAGTAAGATACTTATTAGCTGCATAGCTAATGGACAAGTCATTTAATACCTTTGTTTTTTACTGTTTCATCAACTATAAAATAGAGTTAATAATAATACTTACCTCAAAGGGTTGTTGTAAGGAATAAATTAGATAACATTTTTGAAGTACATACTCAGTGCCTATTCCATTGTGGGTATTTTATAAATAATGTTTATTTCCTTTTTCCCCATTAATGCATTATCTTTCACCTTCATTCATTTATTCTTTTCTACTGACAATAGAAAATAAATTTTTAGGGTTTATACTTCCCTTATTGTTGAATTCTGTTGGAAATTTTCCCCCCTGAGAATTCATTTTTCCTTTTAAATATTTGTCAGAAATGGTCTTATTATATCTTTTAGACAATTCTTGTTTTTTCCTTCACTGTCCTCCTACATTCTATTTGTATTATGTGAGATTTCCCCTCTACTTACTAGTCGTCACTTAGGAAAGTCCATTTTCTTTATTGAATGGTCTCTGACTACACAGAGTCTGACTACACCATTTTATGATTACTATCTCCCAAATTGCATTCCCACACTGAATTTGAACCATCCCTGTCCTATTGGATAGAAATAGAACCAGTCTCTGGTTACTTTCACTATCTCTTTTATTAAAAAAGTTGTCAGTATCTTATGGGAAAAAAAGTTACTGAGTGATGTGAATTTCTTGCTCCAAGTAATTGACACCCTTTCCCTCATTACAACTAAGTGAAATGATATAAAGGATCCTATTACTGATAAAGTCCCCATCCAAAACTTTCAACAGACTGGGAAGTGGGTAATATAATAATTTTATTTCTAGCTCCAATCTCAGTTGAATATTTTACATTTTAATCAGTTATCAAAAATTTCCTATCATTGTAACAGTTGCCTGATGATATAAGGTAAGGGGAAAAATTTTTATTCTACCTTTTTTTTCTTTTACAGATTCCATTTCTATTATTGATACAGTCGATTATCATTCATTTATTCATTCATTTATACCTGTGTTTGCTTAATTTCTATAATTTTATCTTTTTATTTACAATCTAGGCTCCTTGGTCACCTCCATTGCATTATTACTTATGTGAAGACAGGCCAACAATTACTGTATCTCTATTGTCATATCACCATCCCATTGTTCATGTTATAATTCCTTTATCACACCCCTCTTTTTATTATATACCTCTAATAAAATTTGACTCACCATTCACATTTTAGCTCAACTTTACAAACTATATTAAATATTCTTGATTATTCCGAGCCTTGTTGGTATCACCCCCCCCCCAAATTCCTTCTCTAAGGTACATGCCACACAATTTCACAATTATTGATAAACTGTTATAATGGCTATAAATAATAATAAATTTTTATCACTATCCTCAATTCACCAAATTAGAATGGTCATTTTTTCAAGCAAAATATAAGTCTTATAGAGCAGAAAGGTAAGAGAGTGGAGAAAGAGTATTGGACTCAGAGTCAGGAAGACTCATTTTTTCTGAATTCAAATCTGGCCTCAAACACTTACAAGTTGTGTTGACCCTGGGCAAGCAACTTAAACCAGTTTCCTCATCTGTAAAATGACCTGAAGAAGGGAATGGTGAACAACCTCAATATTTTTGTCAAGAAAATCTGAATTGAGTCACAGTCAGATAGGACTGAATAACAAGAACAGCAACAGAATAAAATAGAGCAAAAAGTTTTTGTTTTTTTTCTCTGTTTTCTTATTTTTTAGAAGATTCAGATGGGGGAAATGTTTCTGCTGGTTCTAAAGGAGAACTTTGGGAAAGAAGTTCCCAAATACATAATATTTATACATTCCTGCTAATGGAATATTCATAGAGAGGAGAGGTCATATGCCAAATTGATATCCTGAACCCAACTTTAGTGAAACATTGCATAAAGATGCCATCCTTATTGGGTGGCTAGGTGGCATAGTGGATAAAGCACCAGCCCTGGAGTCAGGAGTACCTGAGTTCAAATCCAGTCTCAGACACTTAATAATTACCTAGCTGTGTGGCCTTGGGGAAGCCACTTAACCCCATCTGCCTTACAAAAACCTAAAAAAAAGATGCCATCCTTAGAAATGGTAAGTAATGAAAGTTGCTGCTGATTATCATTCTACCCCTCATCATTCAATCAACAAGAATTTATTAAGCTTCAACTATGTTTCAAACACTGTGGTAGGCCCAGGGGATGCCTATATAAGCAAAAAAAGTAGGAGTTTATACTTTAATGATGGAAACAATAAGTATATAACCAAGTATATACATAATAGGTATAAAGTCAATAAATGAAAATATCTATAAATTACTAAATGCAAGGAATGGTGGGAGAGACAGCAACAGCAGATAAGAAGAATAAGAACAGGTTTGATGTAGAAAGTAATGATTGAACTATGCCTTAAAGGAAGACAAAAGTTCTATAGCTGAATATTAAAAAGTGGTTTAAATACAGCAAGTTGCAATGGTCTATGTAAAAGAACAGAGACAGGAAATTTGAGTGCCATATGTGAGGAACAGAAGAAAGAATGATTTGGCTCAATGGCAGAAATGTTAGACTAAGAAATTTATGGGTAGTCTCATAAATTATGTCCAATTTTAGGACTTTAATGCTAAAATATTTTGTTTAAGCATCAGTAACTGTGACATTGGACAAGTTAGATAAACCCCTCTGTTCTCTAGACAACTCTCTATTAGTTGCAGAGAATGTTCTGGACTATCTTGGCAGATGATTTGTCTCATGGGGTTGTCTATATTGATGAATTCATATCACCAAAATTTTTTGGATAGAAACAGATTTTACTTAAAATCAATTTAATTTCTGTTAAAATTTTCAAAAAAAACTCTTTGTTAAAAGCATAAATTTAGAATGAAATTAAAAAACGCAATTGTTCCTATGGAAAGAAGAGACTTATTATCAATCATTAAATCTGAGGTTTATCACTTATAAACTTTTTTCTTTGAAAATACAGGATTTGCTGATATGTGTACATGTATTTGTGTACATGTGTGTATATGTGTGAATAATTTAAGACCTTCTTTTAATAACTATTAAAACAAGCAAAATTAGGGAAATTTCTCATTTTGTTCCTCGATTTGTGCCTTGAAGAGCACTGCAAAGACTAGTAATAATTAACAATCATTATTCATTTGCAGGAAGATCAGTAGCATGACTAACACATTTCATACTGAACATATCCTCAGCCTTTGTACTCTATCATAGAAAACTGCAAAAACCTGAAAAGAATTGAAGGGGGCATGTGTTTTCTGTTTACTCAGTTGTTTTAGGTGCATGATCTTGTTGAATAGTTTCAACAGCCATAGAAACTGTGAAAGAGCTTTGAAACTCAGGGAGGAGAAGGTTATTTTATCAAAACTTATATTCATGTTTGACATGAAAGTATTTTTTCCACCACATTGAAGAAATATCCTTTAGGTTTCCACATATTGATTATTCATGGTATATGCCAGGGATTAGTCCTTGGTCTTTTGTTAAACAATAGCCTGAATGATTTGGAAGAAGATATAGATGACATGTTTGTCAACTTTTCCTCTGACATGGTTTGGAGAGAGACTATGCACTCTGGATGTTAGCATCAATATTAATAACATGGTTCAAGTCTAATAAAATGGAATGATTAGAGAGAGAAATAAAAGCAACCTTACAAATGCAGAACAGAAGAAGATGGCTAGTCAAGACATTCTACAAACCTAATCTATGGTTTTTAATGAACTACAAAGATATGTGTCAATAGTTTAACTTGATTTTGACAAAAGCCACTACTTTGCAGTCATTTAGACCTGTAAACTCATTGTCCATTTTAACTCCTTATTCTCTTCATTCCTCCATATGTAATCAATTTTCAAGTTTTGTGGACTCTAGCTTGTGGGCACACAGGCTATTCTAACAGCCATGACACAAATCATCTCCAAGTAAACCACCACCTGGACAGTCTCAGGAGCTGGCTTGCTGCCCTGAGAGATAAGGTGAGCCAGAGTCCTTGGGAGCTGGACAGTCCACCCCACTGACCAAGGGCACTAGACACAGCTGTGCCTTATCATCTCCTCACTAATGTACCCCACTATCCTGTAATGCAAGATGCTGCAGGTACACACAGCTTGCACCTTCCCCCAATTACCTCATTATTCTTTGTTCTACCCTGGAAGACCTAACAGTATATATGTAATAGCTAAGCCATAATAAAATTGAGCTGGAGGCATAAGGCAGTAGTGGCTTGACTCCTTATTCTCAGCTCCCCTCCTGGAGAGTGGTCGCTGCTGTGGGCCCCAAGGAAGCAAGCCACAGCATTAGCTTTGTAGTATCTTGCCTCCTTTTTCCTGGTTCTGCCACCATCATGATGCAAGACCTTTCCTGCAAACTCCTGGACTACTACTAGTGGATATCTCACTTCAATTTCCTCTCCATTTTACGTCCTCACTGAGCTGTTAAAAAGTTCTTGCTACAATGTAGGTCTGAACATATCATTCCCCATCCCTGAACTCCTCATTTATTTCATCAAACTCTCTGTTCCACAAAGATCTATTCCTTCCCCTCTATGCTCTTTCCAAATTTTACACCTCACTCTTCCCCATAGTGTCTAAGTTATAGTGATGCTTTCTTTACTCTTGTGTCTTTCATAACACAATTCATTTCTACATGTGAAACATTCTAATTATCTATCAACATGGATAGAACCCCACCATTAATTGCATCACATGACTCCTTGGCTTACATTATGACTCAGACAAAATCCCATTTTCAGCAAGATAAATTTCCCAGACTGCTTTAACATTCTGGTCTTCCCTTTGAGATTGTCTCCATTGAATATATTGTGTTTGTACTTAGTAGCTTGTTTGTTTTATCCCCAATAATCTAGGGCTTTTTGAGAATAAATACTCTTTTGTGATTTCTGTTTTATGCTTCTTTGTTTCTCCAATGCTTAGAAAAATCACTAGCACATTGGAGACACACAATAAATACTTGTTTATAATTTTTTTTAAAGAAATACTTCTTAATTGATTTAATAAGTTCAATAGGAATAGGTTGGTGAATTATAAAGAGGAACATCTTGCTCTGCTCTTCTCCACTCAAACAATATTTGATGTATTATGTTTAATTGTTGTGTCATATTTTAGGAATGATTTGACACATTGCAACACTTTCTGAGGAAAATAACCCTAATACTGATGGAACTAGATATCATGCCAAATTTTCAAAGGAACTAGGGATAGAGAACAAGGTAAATTTAGAAAGATGAATTCATGGTTATATATAAATATATGTATGTTTGTGTACATATATATGTGTGCAATCCACATATATATATATATGTCTATCTATATCTATATCTTTCTATATGTATCTATCTACCTATATATGTGTATCTGTGTGTGTGTATGTGTTTAACTTTCATTCACAAAGAGGACCATGATATCAGGGTTGTGATGCCATGACAAGCATAAAATTTGAATTGAGTAAGTTGTGTCTAAGTCACCAGCCTCATTTTCTCCTCCAGAGCCATCTGGTCTCAGTGACCAGATATGAATCAGTATGACTGTAGACAGCCCTGGATTCTATAAGGATTAAGTGAATTGTCCAAGGTCACACAGCTACTAATTGTCATGTGTCTGAGTCTGATTTGAACTTCTATCTTCCTGACTGAAAGGGCAGTGCTCTATCCACTGTGCCACCTAATTATCCATAAGTATACATAGAAATGTTACATATATACAGAGAGAAAGGAGACAGACAGAGTGAGAGACATAAAGACACACACATACAGAGAGAGACAGAGATACAGAAAGACAGAGACAGAGATAGAGACAGACAGATAAAGAGACAGACAGACAGAGAAGACTTGAGGGCACTTGGAGTTGTATGATGGTTCTCTTCAAATGTCTGAGGGACTAGAATATGGACAAAGGATTTTTAGTTTCTGCTTGGTCCACAAAAAGAGAGAAGTTCCAGAAAATAAAAAAATGTCTAGAAATTTCTGAAAGGCAGTTTTAGCCTTAATGTAATAAAATCTCCCTTAATATTACAGTCACACAAAAATATGATGAACTGTCTTTACAATGTGTTTACCTTTTTTGAATATTTTAAAATGGAGGAAAAAGTGACCCATTGTCATTTAGATAGCCTGTAAGATTCTTATTACGTAAGATTTGATCTGGAGAGTCTTTGGATCTCCTTATTGTTCTCAAAATATATCATTTGATGAGGATAGCTCTGAAAACATAAATTTTGGTGCAGATGCTACTCCATGGGAGCGTGTTTTTATAAAGTCCATGGTAATTATACAGCCAGACACATCTTGGTAGCTTCCCTAACACCTGGAGTTTATATTCAATGCAGAAAATATTACTTGCCTTCAATTATTGAGCATGATCACATTTATTAGAATAAGAACTCATCATTCATAATTGTTTGTAAATTAGTATATTGTGAGCTTAGAATATCAGCACCTAGACATGTCAGGAGATGATGGGAAACAGAAATAAATAATATATGTTGCTTCCCAAAGTCTGGAAGAATTTCAAAAATATATTTGCAATGTAAAATTTTTGGATAACTTTAATTTTTTTTAATTCTTCATCAGTCAATTTTACAATGTTTTGAGTTTTGCATTTTTCCAATTCCTTCCCTTCTTACCCCCTCCCCCATACAGAAACAATTTGATGTAAGCTCCACATGTATGAACATGCTGAACATAGATCCATATTGATCATCTTCTAAAAGAAGAATTACATCCAAAAAGAAAATAAAAAACTAATTTGAGTAACTCATAAAATATTCATTATTTTTCTCCATAGCCTATCTTTAAACTATAGTCCCATATTCACAACTAGCTATCTTAGGAAGTTGTCAATTTTTTATTTCTTTCGAAAAATTGATCAAAATCTTTAGCAGTGATAGCTTTTACCTAACATTCAAGGCCCTTTGCAGTCTTACACTACCACAATATTTCCAGCTTTTCTCAAATTACTCCATGCCATGTGATTTCTATTTCACCTAGAATGGGTCCTGTTGTCTTCATAACATATCTCTTAATTTGCCCACTTGATTTTGTTCATCTGGTTTCCCAGCTTAGCATACCTTTCTCCAACTTTGGGTTTTTCATTGATTCATTAATATAATCACAAAAATATCACATTTTCCTGGCAGCCTTTCCTGATTTTCCCCATTAATGATGTCCTTCCCCTGCTTGGACTTATATAACTCTTTACTTGCAACATTGCATTAAAGCTACCATGTGTTATTAGGATGGAACATGATGTAGGTTAAGATAAGCTTCACTTAGATATGAAAAAGTACAAACTTGGCATAATACTGATTCCTTGTTTAGTCACTAATTGTGCTATTGGACAATTTCAATTTCCTCATCTAAAATATTGGAATAGTGATTATTGTATTATCTCTCTCTCACAGAGGCATTGTGAGGAAATAACTGAAATCTTTGATGTCCTATATGCATGTGAAATATTGTTGTTGTCAGTATTGTTGTTACCACAACAGATAATGGTTCCCATTGTTTTAAAAATGTATGTATTTTTTTTAAATTCTGAATTTAACAAGTAGTATGAAAGAACATTTCGATTCATAAAAGACAATATTACATGTGATAACACAAATCTCTGTTGCATATCATTTTTAAAGCAGTTCAAAAATCCAACATTTTTTGTTCAAAGCTTTTCATCTTTTGTTTCCTTTTGAACTTCTTTCACTTCTCTTTGCATTAAAATGTGTTTTAATGATTCCCTTTTATGTTATTTACTTTTTTTTTGGTGAGGGGAGCTCTCTATTCCCTTAGGCACTCTACTCCCCTACTCTCTCTTCTCTCTCTCTCTCTCTCTCTCTCTCTCACACACACACACACACACACACACACACACACACATCATCATCATCATCATAATCATCATCATCATCATCATCACCTAAAGGAAAAAAAAAAAACCTTTGCTTATAAATAGAGTTGTTGCTGTTCAGGTATGTACAACTTTTCATGTCTCTTTGGACTAACTTTTTATCTTGTTTTCTTAGCAAAAAAAGTGGAGTGGATTGCCATTTCATTCTGCAATGGATTAAGGTAAACAGGTTAAGAGAGTTACCCAAGGTCACATAGCTAATAAGTGTCTGAGGCCAAATTCAAACTCTGGTCTTTCTGACTCCATGTTCACTGCTCTTTCCACTGTTCCACCAAGCTACCTCAATCAATGCATAATCATGCAAAACAAATCAATCTATCTTTCATGTGCAAAAGTTTATGCCTCTTTTTCCACTTTGTATTCATCTCCTTTCTGTGAGGAGGTGGGCAGTTTAATTCTTCATCAGTCTTCAGGAGTTGTTATTTGTCAATACTTTGATCAGAGTTCAAAAGTCTTTCAAAGATATTTTTATTTATGCTATTTTTGGTACTATATAAGTGGTTCTCATTCTGCTTGTGTGAAGTACTTCTAACTGCTGAAATTACTGTCTATACATTGCAGGTGCACATAGTTATGAGTGTTATATGCTGTATTTCATTGGGATCTTCATCAAGAGAAAACATTTTTCAGGTAAATGTTTGTTTGAATACTTAATCAAAAGAATATGCTTTTTTGTCAAAGTAAAGAAATTAAAGCAAATTACTTGGTAAAAAATTATTAGAATTAATTTTATTTTAAAAATACAAACTTTGCAAAGGTTTATTTTTTATAATCAAATTCTTCCCCTTTCTCTAAATACAGAAATACTTTATCAGGCTTTTACTCTTAATATCATCATCATTATCATCATCATCATTCTAACCAAATACTGCTCATTTTGCCTTGCATTTTGTAATAATAAACTTGCAATGAGATTTAAGATATGGGAAACAACCACATTCTTTTGAAATTTAAAATACTAATTTATTTAACTTACTTGCCTAGGTCATCTGGAGTCCCAGGTTTACTTACTTATTGTAAGTAGTCTGAGTAACAAAACACACACACACACACACACACACACACACACACACACAAACAGACACATAGACACATACATATGTATATCCCTGTCCAGAGTAATCAATGGAGAAAGGAGATGATAAAGTTCATATATTATTTTTCATTCATTTCCCTATATCAGAGGTTCACTGAACCTGCAGAGGACAAAAAAAAGTAGAAACCAAAAGAAAAGGAAGATGATTCAATTCAATAGCTAGAGGTTTCTTGAGATTAAAACAAAATCTCTTAAACAAACTTGCAGATTTCACATAGTTTCTTCATAGTAAGAGATTGATGACAGACCAGGGCATATGTGGGTACCTATAAGGCTTCCTTACACATGTCTATATCTATGTTTGTCTATTATCCCCTCAGTATATTGATGATGATGATGATGATGATGATGATGATGATGATGATGATGCTGTTGTCCTTAATTCTCAAAGAAGACCATGACATCAGGGAAGTGATACCATAACATGCAGGTGAATTGGATTTGAGTGACTGTGTATGTGGTACTAAATCATCAGTCTCACCTTCTCCTTTAAGATTATCTGGGTCCAGTGGCCAGATAAGAATCAGACTGGAGATGGCTCTGGATGTGAGACAATCACTACTAGGTGACTTGCCCAAGGCCACAAAACTAACAGTATCTGAGATCATGTTTGATTTCAATACCTTCTGATTTCAGGGTTGGTACTCTACTTTCTAAACCATGTAGGGGCTCATCTACCTTGAGCTCAGTAGACTTGACTTTGTGTCTTGTGTCTAGTATAATGACCATACCTAATGCATTCCTTAAATATGATTTAATTGAATTAAAAGAATAAGGATTGAATTATATCAAAACTTATCTTACCCCCATGGTTATCACAAAATGCTGCATATAGTTGCTGTCTAAAAAATACTTCAGCTAAAAGGGAATAGTGCAATAAATGAGTTCAAAGATGGGTAATACTTTGGGGGAAGTATCTCTTTGTTTTGTTAGCTCCTAAGATAATATATTCATGTTATTTTCCCCAATATAATCACTGATTTTGGATGTCATTATGAGTATGGTTATTGTATTTCAATCTGCATTGGCTAAAATGAGGCAGAACTGTAGGGAAAATATAGCAAATTGATGTAACTAATCAATGTAAATTAAATCATGTATTCCAAAAGCTTTTCCAGGAAGCAGTAAAATAGAAATGTATCTGACATTTTTTATTTAAAAAATATATATCTGACTAAGAGAATCCTATTTTGTGTTAATTGAAGAGTAAAAAACATAAACTTTATGAATAAGTTAAATAAAACAGCTATACACATTACATTTAGCTATTTGTTACATTATAGTCAAGAATTTTCCTGTATTTAAAAGTGTTGTTTTGTTGTTGTTGGGATTTTGGTGCATTTTCTTTCCCAAGTTGAATTCCCTGACTTAGAATTTAAGGATTATTATTTGGGGTCTTTATAATTGGATTGAATTCTATCTTGGAGTTAATGGGTTTGAAATTCCATTTTCTTGGTAATAAAATATTATCATTTTTTCTTGATGTAATATCAATGATTTTCCCTCTATATTTTCCTTTGAAATTAAGTAGTCAAAGGTAGCTTATTCCCCTTCCTGGGATAATTTATACCTGTTTGGTGAACTGAGAGATTCTTTTAAGAAATAGTCTCCTTAGTTTGATCCACCCTCTGTCACAAGAAATAATAGATTCCAGTAGTTATGGCAGCTTTTAGTGGATATTCCCATCATGGATGACTACAGGTAGAGGTTCTAATAGCCTGTCTTACTGTTTATAGGTCATGTCTATTATAGCTCATTAGGGAGATAAATATTGCTAATTCTTCCAACAGAATTATTTTTTCTCATCCCTCTATTTAATTTTATAAAAATTATTTTTTTTACTTAAGGCAATGGGGTTAAGTGACCTTCCCAAGATCACACAGCTAGGTAATTAAGTTTCTGAGGTCCAATTTGAACTCAGGTCCTCCTAACTCTAGGACTGGTGCATTATCTGCTGTGCCATTTAGCTGACCGTGAGTTTCTCATCTCCTTCAACATGACTGAATATGTCCTGAACAACTCAGTTTAGGGTTATTGTTGAACTCTTTTTGGAGGGTTGTTAATAACTGTTGTTAGAAGAAGGGAAATTTAAGTGATGCAGTGGACAGAGCACCGGCTTTGGAGTCAGGAGGATG
Source organism: Macrotis lagotis (assembly GCF_037893015.1). Classification (NCBI taxonomy): domain Eukaryota; kingdom Metazoa; phylum Chordata; class Mammalia; order Peramelemorphia; family Peramelidae; genus Macrotis; species Macrotis lagotis. The sequence continues at coordinate 443,854,635 of NC_133666.1, read as the reverse complement.
GTAGTTCATATCTTGCCTCAGACACTTGGCACTTACTAGTTGTGTGACTTTAGGCAAGTCACTTAACTCTGATTGTTTTGCACACAAGCCATTTCCAATCATGCTGATTTGTATCAGGTCACTGAAGCCAGATGACTCTGAGGTCAAAGTAAAATTAGTAACCCAACACAGCAACCCCTCACTCAAATCCAATTCAAATACTTGTCATGACATCAAAGATGTCATGGTCTTCTTTGGGAAGAAAGGACAAACATCAACTGTTAGAAATCAACCAAAGGACTTTCCTTGGTAAAGGGTTAAACTGGTCAAGAATTGCTGTGTGGGGTTAATAGGTCAGATAAATTGGACTAAACAGAATCTACTTCAATTTTTGAGAACAGAGAATTGGACGAGTCCCACATCGAAACATGAAGCCATGTTTTCCAACATTCGTCATTAATTAAAGATGTTATACACATATGAGGCCTGTGGAGATGAGAGAAAACAGAAAGGGACTAAGGCACTTGATACAGATGGATAGAAAAGACAGATAATACTCACAGTTGTACTGAAAAGAGATTATAAAACCAAAGGGTGAGATGAAAAATCTAAGCATATTTTTTAAAAAATAAGGAAACACTTGCAAAAGATTAGAGAGTATACAAAAAAGAATTATACTAGGAAGTAGGGAATTCTTAGTTCTTGTTTCCTAGTAGTTCCTTTAAGATACATGTTCCAATCATGGTCATTCTGCTTGCTATGTTTTTTATTATTGGTAAAATACTATTTTTATAATTAAAATCATATTTTACTTTCAATGATGCCAAACACTCCCATTCCCCCCCCAAAATCAAAGATATATTTGATTACAATTATTCTTCTGCTTATGGATGGATGATCAATATTTATGACAAATTAAAGATAGGGATCACTCAAAGAGAAAAGAAAAATAAAAAGATCCATGTCAGGTTTTGAAGGGAAGTGATAGGGCTAGATTGAGCTAGAGTAGGGTATATGGATTTCAGAAACATAAAAGATACATTTAAAATAATCACAGTAACAGCATATTTTTTTATTTTTTTTTGGTTTTTGTTTTCATTTGTTTTACTCTGTACATCATACTCTATTGACTTTTATTGCCCTTGTGAATCATTAAATCCCTAGAGAAGATCTTTTTCATATGAAATGTTGCCTAGTCATAGTTCACACATCTTGTGGATGTTTTGTTGAATAGGTGCAGACTTTCATATATGTCCCCACTATATGCCATTCAATTTGATTTAACACATTATTTGAACCACTGAAGGTCTTTTTGGGATTTCAAATTTGACACACAGTATTCAATATCCCTCCCAGGGTTCTTCAAAATTATTCAGAAATTAAAAATCTAATACAAACTCTGAGATGAATAGGGGAAAAACTTATGATTAGCAATCCTCAAGGTGGAATATTGTAGCATTATAAAAATTTTTCATGGAATATTGATAAAATCTTCACTAAGAAGTCAGAGGTAGAAAGCCATTTTCCTTTGATGAAGTACTTTGCATCTATAAAATACAATAAGAACTCGAAATAATAACTTTAATACTTCTTGGAGTCTGAAAAAAACCTTTAATAGGATTGTAAAGAAAAATATATTATTACTTAATAATTTGTGCTTCTTTTGTAAAACTTCTCCTGTAAGTTGCTAATTAAAATTCTGTGGTGTGATTCACACTGTATAATGTTAAACTGTCTTTTAAAAAAACAATACTTTTCTTCTGACACTTAAAAAGTCAGATAAAACTGACCGAACAAATATGCCAAATACCTAATGTGAGAACACTACATCATTCTTAACACATAGCCCAAGCAAACACTTTTATTCCTGTTTGTGGAGCTTAACCTTCTGCAAAAGTAATTAGGTCTATAATTAAAAAGCTATTTGGAATGATTAAAACCCTGTTATCTGGTGGCATTTAAAGACAAATGCAAATGTCAGAAAGGATGAATTCATTAAATTTGCTGTTGAAAAGCAAAAAGTCATTTGGTGGATAGAGAATGTTATTTACTAAAATGTTACAATTTCAGTGAAGGTTGGATGTACAGAGGAGACTAGAGTGGGTGGAAGGCATCTCTCCTGGCATTTTGTGGAGCAATCAACTGCTATTCACAAATATTTATTTCTGAAGTTATTTTAAACCAATGTATATTAACTTTTAATACCAATGTTATTTAAAGCATGACATCATTCCTCCTCAAATCCTGAATGTCTCCCTTTGATGTGGAAAATGCATCATATTTTATTGCCTTCAGTTATCTATCAGAGTTCAGTTACATTGATGGCAAACTAGGGTCGATAATCTATTTCAGAGGAAGATCAAAAGTAATATATGAATGACCATTACCAGAAGTCAACTCCAAAATGGATTATTATAAATGACTTTTGGGGGTTTAATATTTTATTTCACTTGAGCAATTAGTGTATTAAAAGATAAGGAAGAACATTTGGGTGAAAAACTTAATAAGCATCCTGTAAAAATGTTCACACATAAAACTCTTTTTTTTCTAAACTAACATAGTAGTTGAATTCCCAGACCCTATAATTGCCCTTTCAGTGATATTCCTGTAAAAATAGTTCAATCTTCCTTTAGCAGTTAAGGTAAATTTCCATGTGCTAAAAGTTAACAGTGATTATCATATGTATTGAGGCAATGGAATATTTTTAATTCATGAATCATCAAGGGAATGATTCTACTTTTCTAGGTACAAATTAATCCCTGAAGAGTTCAAAAAAATATTAAAATAAACAGGATTTTATAATAAAATGGACTAGTGGTAAAAATCAAATGATTAAATTAAAATCTATATTTTTTTGTAATCTTAAACTACATAAATAACAGAATTAATGAAAACATTCTTGAAATTTGTAAATCTAAATGAATAGTTAAGAAAAAATTTTTATTTTTGAGTCGATCCTTTTCTTATCAAATAACTGTTTCATATTAAAAATAAAAAGAAATTCCCTAGTTATTTATTTTGAAAGCAAAATAAAAAATCAGAAAAAATTGTACATATGGTAATATATACCACACAATACAAAGAGGAGTAGTTCTCCCTTTGGTTGCAAGGAAATTTAATTTAACCAAAATTTAGTTTCTGAGATCTCATGCCAGGAAAAGTTTCCCAAAATCTCTAACATAGTAATTTGGGGATAACGATTTGATAGAAAATGCCAGTTTCTTCCATCATATTTCTTCGTGTGGAAGTCAGAAGCTGCCAATATGGTTTTAACATCTTATATTACTAAAAATCTTCTATGAGATTTGAAAGAAGTTTGAATACTTAAAGAGACTCAAGGATTCTTTGCTCCCTTATTCCTGCATCTCTCACAACAACAGGGTCTTGATTTCAAACAATAAGGAAAGAAACTCACATCAATGAGTTTTGGGAATGCAGTTAGATATACACACATATATAGTCATGTATGCTTAAACAATTAATAAAAATATACCAAAAACTATTACATATTTTCTGAATATTTCTTTTTCTCATAAATCCAAGAACTTTTTCATTTTCTTTTTTTTCCCCATTTTGTTTTTAATAGAGTTTTGTAGGATATCTCTTCAGTCTCTTGTACTTTTGGACAAGTCTTATTAAGTGTTTCTATTTTGCCAAATTTTCTATTCAGCTCTAGTCTTTTCATCAGGCAAAGTTGGAATTCTCCTATTTTGTTAAATGTCCATCTTTTCCCCTGGAAGAGAATGCTCAATCTTGCAGGATTGTGTATTCTTGGCTGCCTTCCAAGCTCCCTTGCTCTTCAGAATATCACATTCTGGGACTTCCATCCCAAAATGTTGATACAGTCAAGTCCTATATAATCTTTAGTGTGGTTCCTTGGTATCTAAATTGTTTCTTTCTGGCTGCTTATAGGATCTTCTCTTTTATTTGATAATTCTGAAATTTGACCACAATAATCCTTGAGGTGTTCATTTTGGGTTCTCTTTCAGGAGGGGATTGATATATTCTGGCAAAATAGTTATTGAAAGAATTTCTTTTCCCAAAAAATCCTGAAATTGATCCAGCTTTTTTAAAAATCCTCAATGTGTACAGGAAGCCCAATGATTCTTAAATTGTCATTCCTGGAACTTTTCTCTGGATCAATAGTTTTGCCAGTGAGGTATTTTATGTTTACTTTGATTTTTTCAATGTTTTTTTTTTCGTTTAACAGATTCTTATTGTCACATGGAGACATTGGTTTCCATAGATTCCATTCTTGTTTTTTTAAGAGAACACTGTTCTTCATTTAAATTTTCCAACTCCTTTTTAAGGAGTTTTCTATTTGCCCAATTGTGGATTTGAGAAAATTATTTTCTTTTTACAATTTTCCAATTGTCCAAATTCTCCAAGGTTTTTTTTTTTTCCTTGCTGCAAGTTGTTAATTTTCTCTTGGGTGTCTTTTCCCAAGTTTTCTAATTGATTTTTAAACTCCTTCCTGATCTCTTCTAAGAAGTCTTTCTTGACTCAATTCATACTCTCCTCAGAAGTTCCAGTTTTCTCTGGGTTAGGGTCTTTGGCTTTGGGGTAGTTTTCAATGGACCCCACCCCCTTTCCACAGACCTTTCTACATTTTCCTAGCATCTTGTGTTGGGGGGTGGGGCTGGTTCACAGACCTTTGGTTTTGAAAGCCCTATAGGCTTTGTTGACTGAGTTTAGTATCTCTAATGGGTCAGTCTGTATTGGGTGCTAAAGGCTTTCTCAGTAGTATCTATGACCCTGATCTGTTGTCCACTCCCTAGGCCTCGGTGGGGTGCAGGTGGGCAGCAGGGTCTGAATTATTTTGAACAATGTGGGCTGGGGCCCCAGGCTATATAGTTCATCTTATTATTCACTCAGTACTGTGAGAGATCTACTGCTAACACCAGAGCCTGGTTGGGGGGAGGGAGGGTGGGGAGTTTGTTACTGTATTTGTCCTGGGAAGAGACCCATTCTGTCACAAGGATGGGGGGGGGGACTCAGTTGGTAACAATGGTACTCCACTGAAAATACAGGGCCAATGGCCCTGTTCTTCCAGACCAGCAGAACTGACCCAATTGATTTCTACCTGCTGTGCTGGAAAACTCCAACCTTGGTGGAGCATAATGCCAAAAGCCTCCACAGCTATTCTGAAGTTAATCCTAGATCTCACCTCATCGCCCCTGTGCTGACTCTCTACTGTCTGCCCCTAGCACACCCACGTTCCCCTGAGATAGACTTTGTTGGTGGATATTCTCCTTTGCTCTTTCTGGATTTTAAGTATTTGAATTCTGTTAAGAGGTTCATTTCATATTAGTTCTGAGGGAAAGCCAGGAGACCTTAACACAGTTCTGGCTTCTCTCCACCATTTTAGCTGGAAATAAAAATAATTCTTATCAACACAATCTCAACATGATGCTTCATAATGATTTTTTCTTAATCCTAATTTTTATTTTGTTTTTTACTTACTCTATATTTTATGACTCCACATATCAGTGTGTGAGATGCTCTTGTTTTCCGAAGTCAGTACACTATAGGGCTTAATAATAAAGTTATAGATTTTAGAAAAGGATAAAAATAAATTAAAGAGAAGCTTTTCTTTTACTAAATAAATACAGAAATACCATTTCATGTTGCTATAAAGATAAATATAAGTTAAATTTAAGAAGGTAGAGCTAAAAATAAGTTTTCTGTTAAAGAATTTCACTTTATATCAAAATTCAGCTAGTTTAATACATACTGAAAATGATTTTATTGAAATAAGAGAGCATTAAATAAATATTGGAATATCCAAGACAGTTAATGCAATGAAACATTGTTCCAGTTACTTTTGGGCAAAGAAGGTATGGTCAACATTTTAAAAGTTATTCTAAAGTTCAGTGCATCTGAACAGAAATATAGTATAATTCATTAAAATGGTAAATGATTAATGTCAAATTTAAAATAAAATGCAATATGCATATGACTTGGTGACTTGGAATACAATTCTCCAGTGACCTAAATTATAGTCATTTAATAGCTACTGTTTCAGGATTTCTTAAAATATTGATACTTATTCAAAATAATTGTGAAGATTAAAAATGTTCCCTTTCTAACTGGCTAAATATATTAGTAGTATATACATAAAGGCAAGCATACATACACACACTGTGTGTGTATATATATATATATATATGGATATGTAGGCTAACATATGTCAAGATATTAATAGAAGATACTTCATAGTATGGAGTTCTAGGCTAGATACTGCTTGTTTGTTGCTAATCACTTGTTCAGTTATACCTGGCCCTTTAGTGACAGAATCTGGAGTTTTTTAGACAAAGATAATGAGTTAGTTTGTCATTTTCTTCTCTTTTTGCAAATGAGGAGACTGAAGCAAACAAGATTAAATTACTTTCCCAGAGTCACATAACTAGTTAGTGTCTGAGATGAAAGTTGAAGTCAGGTCTTCTGACTCAAGGCAAAGCACTTTATCCAGTGCAAAAATGTAGCTGTTCTAAATTCTTTGGTTTGTTAGTTTAAATTCAAATACCTCAAATATTTAATAAAATGTAAATCTGGAAAATCAAATTCCATTATAATAACCATGAGTTTTTAAGGCAGACAGATATTCATTTTTAAAACAAAACAGTCAGTGTTAACTAGCATGCTGAATCCAAAATATTATTTTTTAAATTTCCATAGTAATACTGCTGTAAAAGACAGCATAGGTTAGGGGAAAAAAAGAACAGGAAAAATAAAAAGAAAACCATAAAGAGAATCCTAAAAGTTACAAATTATATACTTCAAAGTGTATTCAGAAGCTCTCAGTTCTTTTTCTAAGAATGACAATAGCTAAGGTGTTCATAGTTGATAATTTTACAGTATATTCTTTGTATACAGTACATTTCCCTTTGCAACTGCTCATGTGTTCCATTTATTCTGTAGTATCCTGCTCATCATTTCTTATAGCAGAATAGTATTTCTGAGAATATATTTCTCATCATTTCTTTTAGCAGAATAGTATCCCATCATAATCCTATCCCTTAATTTATTCAGCCAATCCCTCAATTTCCAATTCTTGTCCACCAGAAAAGAAGTGATAAAATTATTTTTGGACATATAATTTCCTTTCATTTTTTAAAAATCTATTTTGGGATACATATCTAATATTATTATCAATCTAGGGTATCTTCGATCAATTGGTATGCACAGTTCTATTTTCTATGGGGCATAATTTTAAATTGTTCTATAGAATAGTTGAATGAGTTTACAACCCCATCAGCAAGTGCATCAATCTCATTTTTATAACATGCCCTGTAACATGTCATTTCCCTTTCTGTAATTTGTCATTTGTCATTCCATAAATAACTGATATTTCTGCATAATTATTTTAATTTGCATTTCTCCAATAAATACTGAGTTAGAGCATTTTTAAAAATATGGCTATAGATGGCTTTTATTACTTTCACTGAAAATTTTTCATAACTTTTTACCATTTATCAATTGGGAAATGGTTCTTACTTTTATAAATTTCACTCAGTTCTCTATATTTTTAAGAAATGAGACCATTATTAGAGAAACTTCCTTCAATTTTTTTTCAGTTACTATTGCTAACTCTATCCCCTACATCTTTATTCTATTCTTTATACTCTATCTCTCCACAAAAATTTTCCTTCTGACTGCCCTCTTCCATAATCTGTCCTCCATTTTATCAAGCCCTTCACCTTCACTTTCTTTTTTCCCCAACTGCTTCAACTTTTCATAGGTTAAGAAAATTGTTTTGACCCAATTGAGTGTGTATGTTATTCTCTATTTGTGCCAAATCTGAAAAGAAATTTTTTTACCTTCACTTCCTTTTAGCTCGATTATCTTCTGCTTCATGTTAAACGTTCTTGTCTTGTGGACATCACAGAGGTCTCACTCTCTTAGGACAGCATGGCTGACCTTTCTGAGGGAAACCTCACTGAAAGCATCAGGCCTCCTTTCTTTCCCAGGATTCAGGAGGGGCCTTATATTTATAATGAACCTGCCCTATATGTTCCAGGAGTTTGTATGAGATAATTCACCCCATCCTACCTGCCCCTTTCTTATCTCCAAGTATCTTTCTCTTTTACCACTTTTAGATCTTTCCTATCTTTCAGAGTTCCTACCTGTGCATTCTGTATCTATCTATCCATCCATCTATCTATCTATCTATCTATCTATCTATCTATCTATCTATATATCTATTATATAAATATATATATGCTCTTATCTTTCCTAAAAATTAGAAAGTTCTTGAGATATGAATATCAGCACCCCATGTATAAAGTACATTAAGTTATTATTAAGATGTCCTTTAATATTTCTTTTTCTGTTTATCTTTGTAACTTCTCTTGAGTTTTGTATTAAAAATCTAATTTTCCATTCAGCTCTGCTCTTTACAAGAATATTTGAAAATCCCCTGCTTAATTAAATATTTTTATTTCCCCTGAACTATTATACTTAATTTTGTTGGAGAGATGATTCTTGGTTATAATCCTAATTCCTTTGCCTTCTGGAATATCATATTCCATGTTCTCCTATTAGATGGAGGAGAAAATGGAAGAACCTCCTAAATCTCATGTTATGTTAAATGTGCCTTTGAATTTAGAGAAATATTGGGTAGAAAAATACATGTTTTCTATTTAATCTATTCCTTCTGCATTGACCTTGTACCTTACATTAGCAATTGCATTTGTCTAAGCTAAGAACTGAGTTCAATAAACTTTTAATTAAGTACCTTTCCCCTCCCTGGCAAGTACACTGTAAATCCCTCACCCTAGGCAGAAAACAAACCTCTAACAACAAAACAAAGGACCCCTGCCTTAGCCTAAAAGGATCAAGACTTTGACCTACCACCTGTCATCTTCATAACCCTAAAATATTTCACTTCTCCTCTCTGAGTTATTATCAGCATACACGTAAATTATATCATCTTCCTGCTCCTTTAAAGCTTACTCACTCCTCAGTTCCTTTGGAAGGTCAGTGCATTCTGGGGTAGTATGATTCTCCAAAATAAACTTACATGGCCCGATCCTTTTCTTTATTGCTTATTTCCTGATGACTTCTCTTCCTTTGTACATTTCTTGGGCATAAGTGCTTACATAACATCTTCTGCTCTTAAACTTTTTCTTACTACTCATCCTCTCATGGAGGCTTAGGCTGCTTAGGCATCAGTGGTTTCCTAACTTTAGTCTTTCTTTCCATTAGCTTCTGCTAGTCACAATACTTAAATAAAATGTTTTCTCTCTAAAATTTTTCTGGGTCAGAGATGGTCTTTCACATGATTCATACATATGTTCCACTTGAACCTTTAATGAGTCACATTTCCTCCACATTTTGCTGCCCCTCCCCACTCTACAGCATTTTGGCTTCACTGGTGAATGTGCATCAGCTCTGATTATATGAGATCTACTTCAGAAGCAAATCATTTCTTGCTTTGTCCAAGTTCTGGCTTCATTCTCATTCTTCTAGAGTTCAAGTAAAGTTGCCTTGTAGATTTTTGGTTTTTCCCAGCCACCACTTGGGTTTAGGGGACATTTCTCTTGTGGACATCACAGAGGTCTCACTCTCTTAGGAGAGCATGATTGAACTTTCTTAGGGAAATCTCACTGAAAGCATCAGCCCTCCTTTCTTTCCCAGGATTCAGGAGAGGCCTTGTATTTATGATCAACCTGCCCCATATGTTCCAAGAGGTTTCCTTATTTGTGTCTAAACTACAGGTATTTTTCCTTTATAAGGCTTATGAATGGTACAGCTGTGAGTAACATCATGACAAAACTAAAACTTGGGGAAAAACAGAACAGAATAAATTATTTTTTATGGTCCTTGAGGATATAAAATCTAAAGTTTAGACCAGAATTCTTTTGTTTTCTGGATCAGAGTTGAAGCTTTCAGTGACCTCTTTCCATGTTTGTTAGAATCTCTGAAACATTAAGATTATCTAGCAATAATAGCTCCATTATATTTGAATTATTTCTTTCTAGTACATACAATACCTGGAATTGGGAGTTCTAGAATTTGACTATGATATTCCTGAAAGTTTTAATTTTGGGATCTCTTTCAGGAGATGACCAATAGATAATATCATTTTATATTTTACTCTCCTATTCTAGAATATAAAGGCAGTTTTCTTCGATAATTTCTTGTCATTTCATTTTTTTAGGTTTTTGCTAGGCAAATGGGGTTAAGTGTCTTGCCCAAGACCACACAGCTAGGTAATTATTAAATGTCTCAGACTGGATTTGAACTCAGGTACTCCCGACTCCAGGGCCGGTGCTCTATCCACTGTGACACCTAGCTGCCCTACTCAATACTTTTTTAAATGATGTCTAAGTTCTTTTTTTTTTTTTTGCTTGACCATGACTTTCAGATTATACAATAATCTTTATATTATTTGTCCTGGATCTATTTTCCAGGTGAGTTATTTTGCCAGTGAGATATTTCACATTTTTTTTTGTCTTTTTCAACCCTTTTTGTTTCATTTATTTTTTTTTTATTTTCACATCACTACAATAATCTTGTTGCAAAAGTAAACATAATCCTCCCTTCCCCCAAAGATAGAGAAACCCCAGGAAAAATAAAATGAGGGAAAAAGTAGGCTACACTTTCAATCCGAATAACATCATTTTTGTCTTTGAAATGGATTGCATAATTTATCAGGCATCCATCAGAGAAGCTGCTTCAATATTTTTTCCCACAGCTGTTATTATTATGTTTCCTTGCATCCTATTTTAACCCACCACAATTTATTCTATTCTCTCTCTTTCCTTTCACCCTGCCACTCCTCAGAAGTGTCTTGTATCTGACTACCTTCTCTCAATATCTTCCCTCTCTTCTATCACCTACAACCCTAAATCTCTTCCCCTGTCACCTTTCTCTTATCCCTTTCTTCTCCTATTTTCCTCTAGGATAAAATGAATTTATATGCCCTATTGAACATATATGTCATTTCCTCTCCAAGTCACTTTCAATGAAAATGACGGCTCACTCATTCACCCTCACCATCCCTCCTACATTCCAAAAACTTCTTATTTTCTCTTTGTTATTTTATTTTTTTTTCCATGGAAATGGGGTAAAGTGACATGCTGAAGGTCACACAACTAGGTAATAATTAAATATCTGAGGACAGATTTAAACTCAGTTCCTCCTGACTGCAGAGTCAGTGCTCTAACCACTGTGACAACTAAATGCCCCTTTCTTGTCTCTTTACTGTGAAATATCTTAGCCCAATCTATATCTCCTTTCACTTTCTACCAATACATTCCTTTCTTTTCCATTAACTCCACCTGTATAATATATTATATTATACCTTCATATTAAGCTCCCTCTTGTGCCTTTTCTATACAGCTCCTTCTAACTTCCGAAATAAATGGAAAACATTCATATGAATTATCAGTATCATCTTCCCAGGAAGGAATACAAGCAATATATAAACTTTAAATGTCTCATGATTTTCCCTTCCCTTCCACAAATAATTCACCTGAATTCTCTACCTGAACATCAAACTTTGTATTAAACTCTGGTCATTTCAACAGGAAAGTTTGAAAGTCACTTATTTCATTGAAAATCAATTTTCCCCCTAAAATTAATAGATTCTTGACTGTAATTAAAGCTCTTTTGCCTACGTGAATATCATATTCCAAGCTCTACGATCCTACAATGTAGAAGTTGCTAAATCTTATGTAATCCTGGCTGTACTTTCATTATATTGGAATTGTGTCTTTCTAGTGATGGTAATATTTTCTCCTTGCCTTAGGAGTTCTGAAATTTGTCTATAATATTATGGGCAGTTTTTTCTTTTGTGATCTCTTTCAGGAAGTGATTCGTAGATTCCTTCAATTTCTATTTTTCCCATTGCTTCTAGGATATTAGGAGCACTTTTGTGGAATAGTCATATATAGAAATTGTGAGGATTTGTGAGTGTTTATTTTATATCCTGTGACTTTTCAAAAGTTGCTAATTATTTCCAGTAGTTTTGTAGATGACTTTTTTGGATTATCTAGTTATACCATCATGTCATCTACAATGACTGAGAGTTTTGTCTCCTCCTTCCCAATTCTAATTCTGTCAACTTAGTTTTCTTCTCTTATTGCTGAGGATAATATTTCTAATATGATATTGAATAGTAGTGCTGATAATGGGCATCCTTGTTTCACCCCTGATCTTACAGGGAATACCTCTAGCCAATCTCCATCGCATATAATGCTTGTTGATGGTTTTAGATAGATGCTGCTAATTATTAAGGAACAAACCATTCACTGCTTTACTCTCTTGGGCTTTTAATAGGAATGGAAGATGTATTTTGTCAAAAGTTTTTTCAACATCTATTGATATAATTGTATGATTTCTGATGGGCGTGTTATTGATATAATTAATTATCCTAACATTTTTTCTAATATTGAACCATCCCTGCATCCATCGGACAAATTCAACTTGATCATAGTTTATTACCCTAGTGATAACTTGTAATCAGTTTGATAAGATTTTATTTAATATTTTTGCATCTACATTTATCAGGGACATAGGTCTATAATTTTCTTTCTCTGTTTTAACTCTTCCTGGTTTAGGTATCAGCACCATCTTAGTGTCATAAAAAAAGAGTAAGGCAAGAGTTCTATCTTCACCTAATTTTTCAAAAAGTTTATATTGAATTGGAACCAATTGTTCATTAGAAGTTTGTTAGAATTCACTTGTGAATCCATCTGGACCTGGAGATTTATTCTTTGGAGTTCAATAATGACTTATTGAATTTCTTTTTCTGAGTTAGGGTTATTTAGGTATTTAATTTCCTCTTCACTTAAGCTGGAAACTTATATTTTTTGTAAATATTTGTCCATTTTACTTAGATTGTCCTATTTATTGGCAAAGTTGGGCAAAATATTTCCAAATTAATACTTTAATTTCCTCCTCATTAGTGGTGAGTTCCCCTTTTTCCATTTATGATACTAGCAAGTTGGTTTTCTTCTGTATTTGTTTAATGAAATTGACCAGAGGTTTAGCAATATTATTGGTTTTGTCAGAAAACAATTTTTGTTTTCCATTGTCAATTCAAAGGTTTTCTTGCTTTTGATTCTATTAATTTCTCCTTTAATTTTTAGAATTTATAATTTGGTATATAATTGTTGTTTTATAATTTGTCCTTTCTCTAATTTTTTTGTTGCATCTTATTTCACTGCTTTTCTTTCTGTAATTTATTCATTTAAACATTTAAATATATAATATATCCTCTGACAGCTGTCTTGCGTGAATGCCAATACTTTAGGTATGTTATTCTTTATGTAGGATGAAATAATTAAGTCTTTCTATAATTTCTTGTTTGATTCACTTATTTTTTAAAATGAGGTTATTTAGCTTTCAATTTGTTTTGGGTCTGTATCACCCTGGCCCAAGATTACATACGATTTTTACTGCATTGTGATCTGAGAAAGATGAATCCACTATTTCTGCCTTTCTGAAACTGATCATTTGGTTTTTATGCACTAACATATGGTCAATTTTTGTGTAAGTGTCATGTATAGTAGAAAAAAAGTATATTCCTTCTATTTCCATTCAATTTCCTCCATAAAGCTATCATACCTAAGTTTTGTAGCTCTTTCAACTTCTCCTCTAAGAATTTGGATGCTATATGATTGGGTGCATACATGGTTAGTATTGAAATTACTTTATTTTCTATGGGACCTTTTAGGAGGATATAGTTTCCTTCCTTATCTCTTTTGACTACATCTATTTTTGCAGCTGCTTTGTCTGAGATAAGAAATTCTGCCCCTGCTTTTTTCACTTCAGCTCATGCATAATATATTTTGCTCCAAACTTTTACTTTTACTCTATATGTATCTCTCTACTTTAGATGAGTTTCTTATAAGCAGCATATTGTAGCATGGTGCTTTTAATCCACTCTGCTATTACCCTATGTTTAAAGAGAGAGTTCATCCCATTCACATTCAAAGTTATAATTGCTAACTCTTTATTGACCTCCATGCTATCTCCCCTGTTTCTATTTTCTCCTTTTTCCCCTTTATCCATATTCCCCAGTATTTTGTTTACAAATACTTCCACCTTCAGTGTATTTGCCCTCCTATATCAAACCCCATCCACCTTTCTTTCCTCTTTCCCCTTTTTCCCCTTCCTCCTTCCCTTCCTTCTGTTAGGTCCCTTTTATGGCCCCCTTCCTCTACCGCCATCCACTTTTCCCCTTTTAATACTTGAAAGGTATTGTAAGTTTCTTCACTTAACTGAGTGTATGTAAGTTAACTATAAGCCGAGTCCAATGAGAAGAAGATTCGAGTGTTTCTAATAACCTTCTTTTTCCCCCTTGCAATAAGTCTTTTGGACCTCATACTGTAATATGATTTACCCCACAATCTCCTCCATCCTCCCATCTCGTTACTGTTCAACTTTTTAAGGATATAGTATTTTTAAATCATTCTGAGTCACAGAAAAGTTATGATTGTTCATCACTTCTGGCTTAGCATGTTCTCTCTAATAGAGTTACAATTCTCAAGAGTTATAAGAATCTCTATCTCAAGTGGGGAAATGGTCAGTTTCATCTTATTAGATAGCAGTTTTTTTTAGCCCCCCCCCCTTTTTTACCTTTTCATGTGTTTCTTGAGCCTCCTGTTTGATGTCCAAATTTTCTATTTAGCTCTGGTCTTTTCTTTTCATCAGGGAATGTTGAATATCTCCCAGTTGATTAAATGTTTTCCCCTGTAAGGCACTGCTCAGCTTTGCTGGATAGTGAATTCTTGGCTGCATTCCAAGCTCTCTTGCTCTTTTGAATAACTCATTGCAGGCTCTTGGATCCCTTAAAGTTGATGCAGTGTTGTGTAATCCTTACTGTGGCTCTTTTGTATGTAAATTGTTTCTTTCTGGTTGCTTGCAGGATTTTCTCTTTTATCTGATGGTTCTGGAATTTGGCCAAAACATGTTTTCTTGTTTTCACATTAGGATCCCTTTCCAGAGGGGGACTGATGTATTCTTTCATTAACTATTTTGTCCTCTGTTTCCAAGATATCAGGGCAGTTTTCCATCATTAAATCCTGTAATAATTAGTCCAGGTTTTTTTTTTCTCTTCATTGTTTTCAAGTCCTATAATTCACAGGTTGCCTCTTCTAGATCAGTTCTTGAGGTCAGAGCTTTTGCTGATGAGGTATTTTACAGTATATTATATATTTTTGATCTTTTGGTTTTCTTTAACAGAATTTTGTTGTATCATGAAGTCATTAGTTTCCTCTGATTCCATTCTTATTTTTAGAGAAGAATTTTCTTCATTTATCTTTTGTAACTCTTTTTCCAGTTGGTCAATTCTATTTTTCAAGTTTTCCATTTGTCCAAGTTTAATTTTGAGAGAATCATTTTCTATTTGAATTTGCCCAATTGAGGATCTGAGAGAACTATTCTCATTTTGTATTTACACAACTGTATTTTCCAATGTTTTGTTTTCTTGTTGGGAGTTGTTCATTTTCTTCTGAGTTTCTTTTAGCGACTTTTCCATTGATTTTTAAACTCCTTTCCTATTTCTTCAAGAAAGTCTTTCTGGGCTGGAGACCAATTCATATTCTCCTCAGAAATGTTAGATGTCTCTGGGTTAGAATATGGTCCTTGTACACATTTCCCCATGGGTTCTCCTTTTCACTGGTTTTTCTTCATTTTTCTAGGATTTTGTGTTGGGGGCTGAGCTAGTTTGCTTTTGAAGATCCTAGAGGCTTTGTTCACTTGGCTTAGTAATTCCAAAGGATGGTCAGTAGGCAGTGCTGTTTGCTTTCTCTGGTTAGATTGAAGCCTTCTTCCAATCCTGGAGGGAGTGAGGAGGAGTTGAGGAGGGGCAGCAGAGTCTGAGCTGACCTTGAACAAATCGGTTGGAAACCAATCTCCCTTTCAGCTGAGTTTGCTCTGTAGTACACACTTGTGCCTGATGGGGTGTTAGGTGGTGGGAAGCTATTGTTTGTTCCTGGAAATATGCTCCAAAATTATGGAGTTCAGGTCCTGTACCAAGTTGGACCATTTCTAGGCATGTAGAGCTTCCCTCCCCTGTTGCTAACATTGGTTCTTGATGCAGCTGTCACCAAATTTATGCAGTTAACGCCTCCCATCAAATTCTCTGTGGCTAAAGCTGGTCCTCTGACTTCCCCCTGCTGCTGTCCCTGCCTGACCCTCTGGTATCCACTCCTGCTTCACCCACGATCCCCTGAGACAGACCTTTTTGGTAGGTGTTCTTCTCCTAGCTTCTTTTTCTGGGCTTTGTCAATCAAGTTACTGTTAAGAGGTTACTTTCATGTTATTTTTGAGGGGACACAGGGAGCACTTAATGCAATATATGTCTTCTCTCCACCATCTTGGCCAGAACTAGCCCAATAATTTTTAAATTATTTCCTCTGGAGCTGTTTTTCTAGGTCACTTGCTTTGCCTATAAGATATTTCATATTTCTTTCTAGTTTTTCTTCTTTTAGCTTGTTTCTTGATTTCTCACAATGTCATCAGCCTCCCTTAACTTGATTCTACATTAGAAGGAATTATTTTCCTCAGAGAGCTTTTGTATATTCTTTTACCTCTGACCAATACTATTTTTAAAACATTCTTCTTCTCATTGACCTTTTGGACTGCATTTGCCATTTGAACTAAATTGGTTTTTAAGATGTTATCTATTTTCTTCAGTATTTTTTTTTAATCTCATCATCAAGCTACTGACTTGGTTTTCATGATTTCTCCACATTGCTCTCTTTTCTCTTCCCAATCTTTCCCCTACTTGTTTTTGAACTCTTCCATAGCATGAGACTAATTCAGTTTTTTAGAGACTCGGGATACAAAAGCTTTGACTTTGTCATCTTCTGAAAGTGTATTTTGATGCCCTATTGAACCAAAGTAATTGTCTATGATCAGATTGCTTGCTCATTTCTCCAACCTATCACTTGATTTTAACTTTGTTAAAGTGAGGTTTTCTTACCAGGGTAGAGCACCCACTTTCCAAAATTTTTGAGTTTTTGCATGTTTTCAGAGACACTCTTTCTCCCCATGGATCTCATTGCCTGATATTTATAATGTGTCCATCCCTGGAAACTACACTGCCAAGGTACATAAACACATCCACACTATTCAAAACTTCTCTATTAGTTTAATCAATGGTTCCACTTTTGGATGATGTGGTGTTGGAATTCCTGTGTTTCTTGGTGTTAATTATTCAGCCCAAATTAGCACAAGCAATAAAGTATAGATCCATACTTTATCTCAGTTTCATAGGTTGCATTGAGTACACAATCATCTGGAAAGAGATCCTTCCATTTGGTTCTTGGTTTGTAACCTTGTAAGTTGAAGAATTTGCCATCAGTGCAATTTTGCATTGGTGCTGCTGATTATCTTATTGCTGTGTTCATCCTCAGTGAAGATATTTGACAACATGATTGAAAACCTCATGCTACAAAACATAGGAGCAAGAACACATACTTGTTTCACTCTGTTAACCACTGGGAAATCACTGATGATGAAGTTGACATTCACATTGCCAGAGTTAGTTCAATATTTGGGAGGCTCCAAAGGACAGTGTGGGAGAGAAGAGGTATTTGACTACTAAACTGAAGGTCTACAGAGCAATTGTTCTGACCTCATTGCTATATGACCCTGAAACCTGGACAATGTACCAACACTGTGCTTGGAAACTGAATTTTTTCCATTTAAATTATCTTAGGAAGATTCTGAAGATCACTGGCTTGAGAAGATACCAAACACTGAGGTCCTTTCTCAAGATAAATGATTAAGCAATCCAATATTACTATAGAGAATACAATTATGATGGACTGGCCACTATGTTAGAATGACAGATATACACTTGCAAAAAAAATTATTTTAAGGAGAACTCACTTAGGGCAAGGGCTTACAAGGGGGTCAGAAGAAGCAATACCGAGACACCCTGAAGGACCCTCTTAAGAATTTTAGAATTGATTGTATTTCACAAAAGCCACTGGCAAAGGACTTCCCAGCATGGTTCTTTATCACAGAAAGTTCTGCCCTCTATAAGCAAGACAGAACTGAAGCAACTCAAAGGAAATATGAGATATATAAGTTTAGAATAAATACCCCCAGGAGTTCACATGGACTATTTGTTCCCAACCTGGGGTAGAATATTCTAAACTCATATTGTTCTGATCAGCTATAGTTGGATACATTGTTATTTGTCTCTTAACATGGAGATGTCCTTTTGGTCTTCTTCAATAATGAAGGACAAGAACCAATCAAGATGTTTAATAATGCTTATTGTCTTCCTTCATTTCTTCATTTCCCACAAAATTCTCAGAATTTAAAGTCACTTTTTTTAGGGGAGCAGTGGTGGTTAAGTGACTTATCCAGGATCACATAGCTCAGACTGTGTTTGAATTCAGATCTTCTTGATGCAGGTTTGATGCTCTAACCACTGCACCACCTAGTTGTCCCCAAAATTACTTTGTTGTTCTCTCTCTCTCTCTCTCTCTCTCTCTCTCTCTCTCCATATCAAATAGAGGATTATATATTATGCCATTTGAGACGTTCAATATTCCAACCATTTAGGATTATCCCTAAAACTTTGAAAATGAAGCTTTGGAGTCAAGAAGACCAAAATTCAAATTCTACCTTAGATATTTATTCCTGTACAAGTCATTTAATTTCTAAGTGTTTTCATCTACAAAATAGAAAAAATAATAGTACGTACCCTCCACAGTTAGTGTAAGAATCAAATATAAAATTTACAAACTGTTCTATAAACCTTAAAATTTTATTATTGTTATTAAAGTATATGTTTATGATTAAATATATAATTGTTATTAATGTAATGTATGATGTTATTATTATTATTATTATCATTAATACTACTACTACTACTAATACTACTTTGGGGATCCAATTATTCAGTGGAAGAGGGAGTTTGAAAGGTAATCCCCCCCCACACACACACATCATATTATATATTTTAACTCTAAAGAATAAAAATGGTATAGTAAAGTCAAAGTACCAAAATTTACTTTCATTTATGTTATTTTCTAATTCTGTCAACTTAAAGACATTTAAATTCTCTGACATGCCCACAGTTTTTATTTAAAAGAATATATTCATATTCATATAGAGAGAGATAATTTATTTCAATATGCATTTATCATTGCCCAGAAAATATTAGATAAAATTCTAGGAACAATAAAAATAAATATTTTTGGTATTGAAATTGCTTTTTGGCTTAAAAACCTGCAATCCATGTATTTCTTGTGAAATTGTCTATTTCTCTGGAGATTTCACTGTTTTTAGTAGTTTCCTGGTAGAAATGTTTGCTCAATCACTGATTCATTTTTGATAACATCAACAATTTCAAAGAAAAAATGTTAGTTATTAAAAATTGTAATTTGGGGCAGTAAGTAGGGGAGGGGGCTGGTGGAGCCAAAATGGCAGCAGAAAAACAGCCACTCTTAGGTGCCCTCTCCAAAATATTTCAAAACCTTAAAATTATGATTCTAATTAAATTTTCATGAGGTAGAACCCACAGAAGAGATCCCGTGAGGCAATTCTCCAGCCCAAGTTAACCTGGAAATAGTGGGAAGGCTCTGTTCTGTGTAGTTGAGGGTCAGCAGCATACTGGAGGAAAGGAGCCTGAAACTTTTGGGAACAGACCCAGGGTTCCTGGGGCCCTGGCAGCACTGACTCCTAGCAGCAGAAGCAGTTTCCTGACCTGTGATCCCACGTAGCACCAAGCATAAATTGGAAGGTCAGAGACCTCTGACAGAGCAAGTGAGAAGCCCAGGCCAGCTTGGTCCTCCTCAAAAGCCCAGTACAACCCAGATCCCAGGAAATGGAAGCAGGTCTGTGGAGCCATACAGCAGGAGCTTCTGGGCATTTTCCCCCTGAGCGTTCAGCCAGTGAAAGGTAAGGGAGTGGAGGGAGACAGTTGAGGTCTGTCCTCTGTGCCTGGAACAGGTCTCTGGGGTTTAGATGCTATTCAGACCCTGGTCACAGTCTTGGGCCCAGAGGGTTGAGTCTGAGGCCATTCAAAAGACTAGGAGAGCATTCAGAGTCTCACATTCCAAGCTCCTAGTTGAGGATGTCCCAATAATACTCAAAAGCTCAGGAAGCACCCCAAAATAAGGCATAGAAACTTGATTATATACAATTACTTTGGTCCCGTGGAGAACCAAAATACACAATTTGAATATGAGAAAGTCTAATCTTCTGCATCTAAAGACTCCAAAAAATATAGAAGATGGGCTCAGGCTATGACAGAGCTCAAGTAAAGATTTTGAAAATCAAATAAGGGAGGTAGAAGCAAAATTGGGAAAAGCAATAAGAGAGATGCAGGAAAAACATGAAAATGAAGCCAGCAGCTTAGTCAAGGAGATTCCAAAAAATGCTGAAGAAAATAAGATATTATAAACCAGTTTAGATCAAATGGATAAAACAGTTGAATAAGTTATTGAGGAGAAGAATGCTTTAAAAAGCAGAACTAGCCAGATGGAAAAGAAGATAAGAAGGATTTCTGAGGAAAATAAATCCTTCAGATGTAGAATAGAGCTAAAGGAAGCTGATGACTTTGTGAGAAATCAAGATATAATAATTCAACACCAAAAGAATTATAAACTAGAAGATGTGAAATATCTCACTGAAAAAACAACTGATCTGGAAAACAGATCCAGAAAATATAATTTAAAAATTGTTGGGCTACCTGAAAGTCATGCTCAGGAAAAGAGCCTTGACCTCATTTTAAAAGAATTTCTACAGGAAAATTGTCCTGATAACCTAGAAGGTGATGGAAAAATAGAAATTTAGAGAATCCACTGATCTCCCTTGGAAAGAGATCCAAAAAGCAACCCCCAAGGATTATAGACAAGTTCCAGAACTCCCAATTCAAAGAGTAAATATTACAAGCAGTTTTAAGGAAACAATTTAAATATCATGGAGTTAGAGTCAGGATTGATCAGAACTTATCAGCATCTACATTTGCTTGCAAGGCTTAGAATATAATATTTCAGAAGGCAAAAGTGTTTGGAATATAACCAAGAATCAACTACCCAACAAAACTGAACATTCTATTCCAAGGGAAAAGATGAACTTTCAGTGAAACACGGGAATTTCAAATGTTCCTGTTGAAATGATGAGAGCTGAACAGAAAATTTGACCTTCAAGAACAGGACTCAGGTATAGCATAGAGAGAGAGTGGACAAGGAGTGTAAATTATGGGGGACTTGATAATGAACTGCATGTATTCCTGCATGGAAAGATGATACTGATAATACTCATATAAACCTTCTCATTTAATAGAGCAGGTAGAAAGAGCTTTTATAGATGAGGTTAAGATATAATATATTGTAAAAATGGAATCATTGGGTGAAAGGGAAATGTACTGGGAGTAAGAGAAAGGAGAGGTAGAATAGGCTAAGATAGTTCATGTAAAATATATTTCATTTAGCTCATGCAATGGTATGGGAATAGGGAAGGCAAGGGGGAATGTGGGAGCCTTCATTCTCATTGGAAATGGCTCAGAATGGAAACAGTATGTATATAGACATCTAGAAGAAAAGGAAGAGAAGGGGGGATGGGGGAAAGCAGAGGGGATGTGGATGATAGAGGAAAGGGTAGCTCATAGGAGAGGATAGTCTGATATGACTCATTTTCTTTTTCACTTTTTGCTAGGTGGTGGAATTGGGTGTTTTTTTGGGACCATGTGGTTACTGTATCTATGGGGTGGGATGCAGGCTGGGGACAGCCTGGCTCCATTGCTGGTGCTCTGCCCACTGTGCCACTAGACTGACCCACAGCATATTTTTGAATAGGAACAGAGTGAAAGGAGAGAGAATATGAAATGGATGGTAGTGGGGAGGAATGGATGGAGGGAATTATAATCGGCAACAGTAACTGTGGAAAAATATGGAAGTAACTTCTATGATGGACATATGATAAAGAATGTAATCTACCCAAGATAGAGCTGATGATATCAGAATATATAATGAAACACATTTTTTTCTCTTGCTTTAACTTTTATTTCTCATGAAATTTTATAGTTTTGTGGGGGATGGGGCTTTATGCTTTTTCTCAAAAAAGAATATTTTAGTTATGTGTAAATAAATTAAATACAATTTAAAAAAAAGGAAAAAAAAGCAATGTCAAGCCCTGTCATTATACTGTCAAATACTGTAATTGTAACTAGCCATATTCTTTATGTGTGAAATGGATTGATCAATTTTTTCAAAGTCTTTTGTGAATTAAGAATTTTAAAAAATAGAATTTATGTGTGAAGTAATTCAGAAATGCTCCTCCAAATGCTTTCTCAAGGATCAGGTAGAAAAAGATCATTTATCAAGATTGTAATTCATATTTGCCTCATTAATTTCAATGCAGTTTGTCATCTAGCTAAAAAAATCATTTGTGGTACTAAATATTTGAATTTCAAATAATCTGTATAAAATTTCTGCAACAAAAATTAAAAAAAATACATCCATCATTGAGTTCTTTACTTGCTGATGTTGAGATATAAATTATCACATTCTGTATATATAGATAGTCCTTCTGGACTGTCAGGAAATCAGTATGAGTTTTGCAAATGCATTATCCTTTTATATAATTGTACCATTATCTCTTTCTTCTGTGTTTTAAAATGATACAGAAATTAAAATGCATACAATAAAGTACGAACATATATTTCCAATTGATTTTTGGATACTTGATTGACTTATTCTGATAGGCTATTTATGGTAGATTTAAATCTAAACCCACAGTGTATGCCAGGTCCTTTCTGAGGAAGAGAAATTATATGTAGGTCATGTATTTTGTAAATATACACCTCTTTAATAAATACTTCTCCAAATTTATTATAAGGTGGTTTTCCCTTCCTGCAAATAAATGTGCCAATTTTACACCATGGTTTCAGGTTTTAAGTTCAGTTTTTAAAAAAAATCAAAAATATTTTTAGCAGGTTTTAGAAACTGCCATCCAAATTCAAGTTTTTAGTATATATATATATATATATATATATATATATATATATATATATATACATATATGTACATATATATATTAAATCCAATCAATATCTTGTATACCTTAAAAATCTTTCAATAGAGTGGTTTAATTGCAAAAATAGAATGTCTCACAAAACATGTTTTTACAGTGTCATTACAAAAGGGGATAATTCAGACCTTTTCCTATCATTTTAAAGTCCTTATGATATCCATAAGAGTAGATCTATAAATGTAATGTTTTTCACATGCATTACTAGGAAACCTAAAATAATTAAATGTAAATAAAATATTGATTTGGAGATTAAATACTACTACTACTACTACTACTACTACTACTACTACTATTACTACTACTAAAATATCCCAAAAGAGGACAAGGTCTTTTGATCTCTTTATTTGCATTCAACTACTCTTCACTTCCTAGTACCACTACCCTAATCCTCAACATCCTGGCTTTTGTCAAAATTTTCTCCACCTCTGGTCTTTTCTGCCACTAATGCATTCTTTTCAATATTATGAGATCTATCTTCCATATATACACATTATATAATGCTACTTTTCTTTTCAAAATTTTGTATTGGCTTTTCTTATTTTTGTCAGACAGTGCATAAGAAGTAGCCTGGCCATCCATGATGGATAAACAAAATTATTTGAAAAAAAACAGATCATTCCATATTGCCTGGACAATTGATCACAACCACCCTCATTATAAATACTGTGACCAGGCAGTGTAACTCCTATGAATTAAACACAGTCTTATCCTGTAAACTAAGCACTTATTTGAGTAAGAGTTGATCATTCATCTTGTTCATATTTGCAAAATTGTGTGTGTGGTACTTCTAATAATTCTAATATGCTCAATTGCAAAAATATAACTTTAGGTAAAATCTGATTTAAAAAAAAATTATGTGGATGGAAAGACATGGGCCACTATGAACTAAATAAATAACAAGTAAACATATGTCCAGCAAAAAACAAATACTATATAACATATATATATATATATATATATATATATATATATATATATATATATATATATATATATATACTATATGCTATATCAGGACTATCATTATTGTCATCACATTTTTCCAACATTTTAAAATTCACAACAACCTGTAAAGTAGTTAACCTAAGTATTATTATCTTCATATTAACAAATGATGGAAAGCAGGTTCAGGGAAATTATGAAATATGCTCATGGTTATATAGCAAGTAATTGTGTGAAATGGAATATGTTATGAGAACAAAATTACATGTCATATGTAAAGTACTTTCAAAATTTTAAGTATTATGTAATCCTAGTTATTAGTATATGATGAATTGCATGAGAGCAGCAACATAAAAGACATTTGTTGGATCAGAAAAGGAGATAGGTTCATCAACTCTCCTGAAATTGAATGAATTGGTAAACCTTCTAGGGCAACTAGGTAGTTCTACAGGTAGAGTGTCTGTCCTGTAGTCAGGAAAATTCATTTTTCTGAATTCAAATCTTATTTCAAACACTTACTAGCTGTGTGACACTGGGCAAGTCAGTAACAACTGTTTGCTTTAAATTCCTAATCTGTAAAATGAGCCACAGAAAGCAAACCCATGCCTTGCCAAGAAAATTTCAAATAGATTACAAAAAGTCAGACACAGTTTAAAAATGTCTGAAAAACAAAAACATAGCTGAATGTCACTTCAAGTCATCATTCACAAAAACTCATATAAAGAATGCAAAGAAGTTTGCATTTAGAGGATTATTGCTGGAAGATGTGTAGGGAAAAAACCTGAGAAATAATGGCAGTAGTCGTGATATGTAGTAAAATCAAAAACCTAACTTTTAAAATAATCATTACGTTTGTTTACTTCATTTTGTTGAACCAACTTTCCCCTTAAATGATTATTCATAAGGTCATATTAACAAAAATTAAAAGAGACTCATCTCTTTATTCCCTTACTAAGATAAAATCATGGTAAGAAACTGTTAGTCATTATAGTCTATCATGTTATTATTTCCTAAGTAGAATGTTAGACCACATTATGTTAACATACTATCTTGTACTTTAGTATAGGGTGTCAGGGACATACAACTAGCATTTATTAGAGTCTAGTCTTGATCCATCCCTTTTTGGTTATGAGAAAAATAATGCATCTCTTGATTATAATGGAATTGTCCAAATGAAAAGCACTTCTAATTGTGCTATCTTTCACAAAGAAATCGAATTTAACTCTTGACACATGAAAAAGAAAATACATTGCTCAAAGGAATGGAAACCAGGTGCTATTTATAGAATGAGAAAAGGCTATTTAGTAAGTTTTTTAGCATCTTCAAACTCATAGCTTTCCATTTGGTCAAAACTACATTTCATATTTTTTATGCCACTGAAAATTGTAGAAATTTGCAATAAATCTTTTAGTAGAAAGAAAGGATTCACCAATTCTTCCTCTTCATAAATGCATTATTCTATTACTTTCTCCAATATATTTATTTCTGCAAAAAGAAAACAATGATAGGAATGTTAGTTTTTTGAAGCCTTCATTATCAGACGTACTTTGTATTTTGCTTTATTTCAAATGTTAAAGTCCTTCAGAGGCATTTTTTTCCTCCTGAGCAACTGTTATGTCCAATTATAATTCTTTACTAATATTCTAGTAAGGAGAGAGCAAGTCTACTGCAAATGAGAAAAGAATCATATAAAAGGTGTCTTGTATTTAGAATGCCAGAAAGGAGAGGCAAGAGACACAATTGAAAGATTTGAGAAAATTCAAACTTTCCAAAAGTTAAAGGGAAGACAAAGAAGATGGAAAATTTGTGACATTAATGTCAGTGATTGTAAAGTTTATGTCCTTAACTAAAAAAGTTAAGAAAAGATCATGGAAGGAGTTCATTTTAAATTCTATGAGTAGAGTTTACATTCATTCATTCCTTTTTGTAGCAATGAAATCAAAATATTGGGAAGGTTCAATTGTCTAAATTTGTTCCAACCAAGGAAAGTATTACAGCTGTTAACTAATCAGAATGTAGTATTTCCATAATGACACTTTAGAAAACACATTTTTCACCTTGCTGTTGCTAAAAATCAAATTACATACATGGTGATATAGCAAGTCATTGTGTGAAATGGAATATGTTATGAGAACAAAATTACATGTCATATGTAAATTACTTTCAAAATATTTAAATATTATGTAATCCTAGTTATTAGTATATGATGAATTGCATGAGAGCAGCAACATAAAAGACAATTATTTAGAAGTGACTTCATTTGGCTGAGGAGAGCATTATAATTGCAATTATATAACTTCTGGATTTTTCTTAGGAGATAGATTCCCAAATATTTAGTGTTAACCATGGTTATTTTAAATAGAATTTCTTTTTTCTATATCTTGTTCTTGGGCTTTGTTGTTCATATATAGAAATGCTAATGACTTATGTGGGTTTATTTTATATCCTGCTACATTGCTGAATTTGTTAATTGATTTAAGTTATTTTTTAAATGATTTTCTCTGGTTCTCTAGGTATACTATCATATCAACTGCAAAGAGTGAAAGTTTTGCTTCCTCTTTGCTTATTCTGATTCTTTCAATTTCTTTTTCTTCTCTTATTGCTACTGCTAGCATTTCTAATACTATATTGAATAGAATGATGATAATGGGCATCCTTGTTTCACTCCTGATTTTACTAGAATTGCTCCAAATTTATTCCCATTTAATATAATATTTGTTGATGGTTTAAATAGATACTCTTTATTATTTTATGGAAAGTTCCATTTATTCCCATATTTTCTAGTGTTTTTAATAGGAATGAATGTTGTATTTTATCAAAAACTTTTTCAGCATCTTTTGAAATAATCATATGGCTTTTGTTGATTTTATTGTGTTTATGTTTAATTGTGTTGAATGTTTTCCTAATGCAGAGCCATCCCTACCTGGTATAAATCCAACTTGATTGTGGTGTATTAATGTAGTAATAACTTGCTGTAATTTCATTGTTAAAATTTTACTCAAGATTTTTTTTCATCAATATTCATTAGGAAGATTTGTCTATAATTTTCTTTATTTTGGCTCTTCCTAGTTTAGGTATCAGCACCATAATTGTGACATAAAAGGAGTTTGGTAGAACTCCTTCCTCTCCTATTTTTTAAAATATTTTATGTAGAGTAGGAAATAATTTTTCCTTAAATGTTTTGTAGAATTAACTTGTAAAAACCATCTGAATCTCGAGACTTATTCTTAGGTAGTTTATTGATGGTTTTTTCAGTTTCTTTTTCTCAAATAAGGGTAAGTAATTTGTTTCCTCTTCTGCTAATCTTGGCAGTTTGTATTTTTGTAAATATTCATCCATTTCACTCATGTTTTCCAATTTATTAGCATAAAGTTCATCAAAGTAGCTCCATATTATCTCATTAATTTCCTCCTCATTAGTGGTTAATTGACCCTTTTCATTTTTGATACTGGTAAGTTTGTCTATTTCATTGACTTTTTCATAAAACCAACTCTTACATTTATTTATGAGGTCGATGATTCTTTTTTTGCTTTCTACTTTATTAATCTCCCCCTTGATTTTCATTACTTCCAGTTTGGTATTTAATTGGGATGGTTAATATATTTTTTCTAGCTTTTTAGTCACATACTCAATTCATTAATCTCCTCTTTCTCTATTTTATTCATATAGGTATTTAGAGATATAGCTTCCCCTCATAACTGCCTTGGCTGTATCCCATGTTTTTTGCAATGATATTTCATTATTATCATTTTGTTGGATATAATTATTGATTGTTTCTATTATTTGCTGTTTGATCCACCCATTATTTTAGAAGGATCCAATTACTTCTTGGTTTATCTTTCCCTGACCCTTTTTAACGTGTAAGTTTTATTGCATCATGGTCTGAGAAGTGTGTATTCTTTATTTCTGCCTTTCTGCATTGCATTTTAAGGTTGTTGTGCCCTAATACATGGTTAATTTTGGTGAAGGTACCATGGAATGCCAAGAAAAAGGTATATTCTTTTCTGCCCCCATTAAGTTTTCTCCAGAGGTCTATCATATCTAAGTTTTCTAAAATTTCAATCACCTTCTTAACTTTCTTCTTTATTTTGTTGTGAGATTTATCTAGTACTCAAGGTCAAGTGAACCAAGGGCCTTTATCTCGAACACTTTACTTCCCCTGCCAAGGTACTTAACCCCTTTTTAAATGAAGGATCCTTATCTAATTAACTGAAAGTATCTTAAAGATCTCTAAATACTGGAGGGCTAACTGAGAACTTTACAAATGATTGTAAAGTAATAGAGACAGATCATTGAAGCTTATGATGCCCTCATTAGACAAGGTGCTTAGCACCTTGTGATTAAAGCTAGTCAGAGTGTAATGAGATACTTAAATTAAATGTGATGCTCCCTTTTTTCAGGCCTTTTTATCTCAAAGATAATGATGTGATCTTAGACCTCTTCAACTGAGGGAAGATATCCAATTAAATCTATATGCCATAGGTTCATTCTCTTCAATCATATTCTACACTCTAATTATGCTTAGAGAAGTAAAGTTCAAATAAGTGAAAAATGTTAAATCTTTCCTTTTAGGGACCCACATTTGTTTAAAACAGCTTTGTTTGTTCAATCCCCTTTTTCATTTACCTTTTTCATGCAACTCTTTAGTTATGTATTTGGCAATTGAATTTTCTGTTCAGTTCTGGCCTTCCAGTCAGGAAATTCTGGAAGTCCTATATTTCACTGAACATCCATCAGTGTTTTTCCATGGCAATATATGCTGAATTTGGCAGGGTAGTACATTCTGAGTTATAATCCTAGGTCCTTAGCTTTCTGAAATATGTTATACCAGTTCTTCTGATCCTTCAATATTGTGGCTGATAGGTCCTGTGTTAGTTAGTCTGATTGTGTTCCCTTTGTATTTTAATTGCTTTCTTTTTGCTGTTTGCAATACTCCCTCTTTTATTTGAGTGTTCTGGAAGTTTGGCTATTACAGCCCTTGGAGCTTTTATCCTGGGGTCTCTTTTGGGAGGGGTTCTGTGGATTCTTTCAATTGTTATGTTGTTATCTTGTTCTAGTAGACTAGAGCAGTTTTCCCTTGCATGCTGTTTTCCATATTCTTCTGTTGTTACAGCCTTTGTGCTAATCCTATGATTTGTAGATTTCCTCTCCAGGATCTGTTTTCCAGGTAACTTGTTTTCCCTAGAGGGTACATTTCATTCATTTTTTTCAGCCTTTTTGTTTTGTTTGATTGAAACTAGTAGTCTTGTGGATTTGTGGGTTTCTAACTGTTCAATTCTAGTTTTTAGTGTTTGATTTTCTTCAATTACATTTTATGTTTCCTTTTAAAGGTATTGAATTCTCTGGTCAATTTTTCACAATTTTTCTGCATGAATTAAATTTCTTTTTTTCCATTTTTCTTCTTCCTCTCTTCTTTTGTTTTTACATTCTTTTTTAAGCTCTTCAATGAGCTTGTGTATTTGCGTTCAGTTTATAGACTGCTTTGATGCTTCTCTGAGTGATGTTTCTGAGCTTCCTTCTTCAGATATGACATTGAAGTCCTCTTTATCTTTGAAGTACTTTTCTATAGTGAGCACTCTTTTAGCTTTTTTGCCCATCTTTCTTCTTGTAGTTCTGCTCCTGGAGTACATGGTTTATCAATCCAAAATTTTATATTGCTGGCTTGTTGTTGGTCAAGATGTTGCTTATGCCATCTAGGCCTTGCCTTTGCAGAGGTTTTGTTTTATTTTCTCCCTCCTTTATGTTGATGTTCTGGTGTAACAAAGGATTGTTCCTGAACCAGTCTTGTCTTTTACCCAGGTCTTTTCAGATTTCAGATTTTGTTTGGGTTTATGATCTTCACTTCTGGCTTGCTAGCCGGTTGTCGGGAACTCTGTTATTACTAATTTGTTGGGACCTGGATTGCACTGTGGCTCTACTGCCTCCTCAACTTTTCTTCACCTTTTTCTCCAAATAGCCAGCCCTTTAATGAAGATCCTCCATGATGTCTGCAGTTGAAAAATTCTTTGAATCTTCTCTTTTTCTAGGTGGATTCTGTAGTATGAATGTCAGAGTAGTAGAGGCTTCATGTATCTTTGGTATCCAAAGGTTCCAAGATCTTGTTAGCTTCATGCCTCCATCGTGGCTCCTGATAATCACTTTTTAACTTGATGCTTGAAGAAGTTCTGTGGTAACACTTGGAACCTTCTAAACTTGGAATGTATTGTTTTTGACATAGTGTGTTCCTTTTCATTGGATGAGATTCCTATTCAAAAACTGATAATTTTAAGAGGAGGTTGTATGTAAAGTACAAATTTGATTTTTATGTTACTTCTTAATTTTAGAATATATGGTTCAATGAATTTATACAGACAATGAATTTCTCATTAAGGGAACAACTATCTATGAGCAGGAAGTGTGAGTAGCAATAATGCCCAATGTTCCCACTTAGCGTTGCTTCCTTTGACAGCATACTACAGAAGCATCTTATTGCCTCCCCTTAAGTCATTTCTTATCTGTCAAATCATAATGAAGTCAATCCCAATTATTTCACTCATCTTCTGGTTGAATCCAGTTTACCCTATGAAATCATCCATATGGGAAACAGCTAGATTCATTCCCAACAAGATCACAGTAGAAAGATGAATCTTCATTATTACTCCTATTATTTAATATTATACTAAAGATGCTAGCAATAAGAGATGAAAAATTCAAGGCATTAGAATGAGCAGTGATGAAACAGAATTATGCCACTTTGCAGATGATATGAGGCTATACTTAGAGAACCCTAGAGAATTAAATAAAAACCTACTTATGACAATTAAGAATTTTATCAAAGTTGCATATTAATCATCAGCTTATCACCAAACATGTATCATCTACAAAGTCTAGTAGAAATAGTTAGAAAGAAAAATTTCTTTTAAAATAACCATAGATAATATCAAATACTTGGAAGTCTAGCTGCCAAGACAATCACAGGAGCTATATGAACACAATTGCCAAATATTTTTCACAGAAATAAAGTCAGATTTAAACAAGTAGAAAAATATTAATTTCTCATGGATAGGCCAAATCAATATAATAAAAATGGCAATTCTATCTATAAATTAATCAAACTACCAAAATTAATTTCATAGAGCTATAAAAACAATAACAAAAGTCATCTGGAGGAAATCAAGAATATCAAGGAAATTAATGAAGAAAAAACACAAAGGAAGTTGGTCTTACTCTATGAGATATAAAACTATAATATAAGGCAATGATCCCCAAAATTATTTGGCACTACCTTAGAAATAGAGTGATGGCATAGACAATATAGATGTATAGAGGAAAATAGGAGAGGACAGAGAGGGATAGAGAGAGAAGAAAGAATAGACTAAATAGGAGTGGAGAGGAAAGAATGCAAAGAGATGATGGTATCTGAATACAGACTAAAGTACACATTTTTTTCTCTCTCACTTTATTTTTCTTGATGTTTCTCAATCTTTTTGGAAGGAGGAGGGGTATATGCTTACTTTCTCATCAAGACTATTATAGTAATTGTGCAGCTAGATGTGCAGTAGATAGAACACCAACCCTGGAGTCAAGAGGACCTGAAGTAAAATTAAGCCTCAGACACTTAATAATTACCTAGTTGTGTGATCTTTGGCAAATCACTGAACCCCATTGCCATGTCAAAAAAAGAGATTATTATAGTGATATGAAAAACTAAAGAATTTTTTTTTTAAAAAAGAAATAGAGTGGGGCAGCTAGGTGGCACAGTGGATAAAGCACCAGCCCTGGAGTCAGGAGTACCTGGGTTCAAATCCAGACTCAGACACTTAATAATTACCTAGCTGTGTGGCCTTGGGCAAGCCACTTAACCCCATTTGCCTTGCAAAAACCTAAAAAATAAACAAAAAAATAAATAAAAAGAAATAGAGTGAAGGATCAGTGGAATAGATTATATACATAAGATACAGGAATATAATGTTTGATAAACCCAAAGATACCTGTTGGTGGGATAAGAACTCACCATTTGGATAAAAAAAATAACTACTGAGGATAACTGGGAAATAGTATAGCAGAAAGTAAGTATAGACCAATATCTCATACCCACGTCCAAGGTAGGGTAGAAATGAGTACATGATTTAGACATAAGGATTGAAATAGTAAGTCAATTCAAGAGCAAGGCATGTTTCTAATTTATACTTCAGCTTAACTGTCAGATCTATGGAGAGGGGAAGAATCAATTACTAAACAAGGGATAGACAACATTATGAAATGCAAAATAAATAATTTTCATTACAATAAATTGAAAATGTTTTTGCACAAACAATATTAGTGAAATCAATATTAGAAGAAAAGTAGAAAGCTGGAAAACAATTTTTACAGTGTGTTTCCAATAAAGGCCTCATTTCTAAAATAAATAGATAACTGAGTCAAATTTATAAGAATACATCACTCTCCAATAGTTAAATAATCAAAGGCTATGAACAGAAAATTTTCAGATGAAGAAATTAAAGCTATCCACATTCATGTAAATCTCTATTATTAGTGAAATAAAGTTGAAAACAGCTCTGAGGTACCACTTTACACTTCTCAGATTGACCACTATGACAAAAAGGAAAATGACAAATGTTGGAGGGAATGTGGGAAAATTGGAAAAGAAATGTATTATTGCTGGACTTGTGAACTGATCCAACCATTCTAGAGAGCTATTCGTAACTATGTCCATAGGATTGCAAAACTGCATACTCTTTGATCCATCAACGACATCACTAGGTTTATAAATTGAATAGATCATAAAAACTGGAAAAAGAACTTAAAAATGCAAAATTATTCTTATTGGCTATTTTTGTGCAGGCAATGTATTGAAACTGATGAAATACTCATCAACTGGGAATTGATTTGAATGTGTTATTATATATGAAAGTTAGTGAATACTGTTGTTCTGTAAGAAGTCATGACTTTTCTTTTTGTTGTTCCTTTTACATGACTAATATGGACATAAGTTTGATGTGATTTTGAATGTATGAGTTATATAAGAGTGTTGCTGTCTTGGGAAGGAAGAAAGGAGGGTATAAGAAAAAATTATACAAAAATAAAGTTTGAAAGCAATATTTATATGTAATTTGGAAAAAATACTATTAGGATTTAAAAATAAACACATTTTGAGTACAAAAAAAGAGAATTTTCTTTTTGAGATATTTTTAAAAGTAATCTTCATTCTATTTTGAACAAAACTTCTTTAAAATTTTGAGCTCTTTCCAAATAACAATTTTTAAAAATTTAATTCAGCCAAAACTTAACTTTTCAAAATATAAACTTTAGCTAAAAGCTCGTTAACAAATCTCTTTTTATCCCCTTCATTGAAGTGTCTCCTTCCATTCTTCCTACCTCAGGGGATTATGAGAATGAGCAAACCTGTGCTTGCCAACTTCTAACCTGAAATTATTTCTCTTCCTGTTATCTCTTTTCTTAACTTAAAACTTTTTTTCCTCACTTTTTTACATTTGTCATTCAAGAACTTGTAACACATTTTCTCCATTTTTCTCAATTACATTAATAGCTAGATCATTATCTTCCTCTACTTATCATGACCTGCTATCATTCATTATCCATATTTATGTGAAAAACTTTTCTATGTTTTACCTTTATTATTCTATGCTGAGAACTCCCCAAAAATTGTTTTCTATGCAGCTTCAACTACAGACGCTAATGATCACAGTTGAGAAATCTGCATCTATTAATAATGCAACTACCAAGAAATTGAACATTGAAATTTCACTTTCCTCTTATAATTTCCAATTTTTCATTCCTTATAATGTCTTATAAGCCTGTTAATAGCAACAGTCCTTTGATCCTTTGACATATTCTGATACTCCTAGGTCATTTTGTTCAAATTAAATTAAATAATCACTTGCAAATTTTAATGGATAAGGGACTGGTCTTCAAGTTAGGAAGAACTGTTTTCAAAGCTGTTTCTGCCATTTTCTAAGTGACATGGGTAAGTTTCAGTTTCTCAGCATCTTTCTTTGGGAACTCTTATTAAAGACCATACATGTCTCAAAAATCTCTCTCATTAAATGTAATGTATAATTATATGTTCTGTATACTATAAATGATCGTAATGTATAGAACATAATATATAATTATATATTACATACATATATATGTATTAATGTAGAACACAGAGTCATTGCTCTTGGTGAGGACATATATGCATTTTTAATGTATGTGCATATATATGTGTATATTTATGCATATGAAATCACAATTCTGCCCACCAATTTTTTTAATTTTTTTAAAAAATTAAACTAAATTACAGCATATTGATTAACCAAGATCTTAAAATGAAAAAAAAAATGTCAAAATCCCTGCTCCTAATCTAATAGATATGGTAGTTAGAAAAAAGTAGTATAAGATGTAAAATTTATTAAGAGAAAAAGTGATCATTTTAGTTGAGGGGAATCAGGGAAGGTTTCAAATAAATTATGTGGCATGTAAACTGGAAACTGAAGGAAGATAAGGATTCGAATAGAGTGATGTGATGAACTCCTTTATAATCTAGAGTCTAGGTATAAGGGGAAAAACTCTGAAAATGTTGGTTAGAGATTAAGAGATTGGAGAAAGACATCCAAAAACAGTTATCAAGTTTTGCTGGAAGATAGTATGAATGTATAGTTGGACGAGGAAATAATCTTAAAAAGTAGAATGGGGGGCAGTTATGTGGTGCAGTGGATAGAGCACTGGTCCTGGAGTCAGGAGAACCTGAGTTCAAATCTGACCTCAGACTCTTAGTAATTACCTAACTGTGGGACCTTGGGCAAGTCACTTAACCCCATTGCCTTATCAAAAAAAATTACATTAAAAAATTTTTAAAAGTAGAATGGAGGCAGATAGAATTTTATAAAATAATCACATAAAGGAATAAAAAAAATAATCACCTAAAGGAATACATACATATATATATATATATATATATATATATATATATATATATATGTATATATATATATATATAAATCCTATTCATTCCCTTTACTTTAAAATATGCATTTTAATAATTTTTATTTTCTTGAGAAGTTAATACTGAATATGGAGTACAAACTCCAGTCTATTAATTAATTACAAAGTATAATTTGACTGTTACCCACTTGCAGATGAGAAAACTTAGTGTTAATATGTCTTTTCTTTTATGCTTCCTTCATGACTCAATATGTTCCTTGACAATTGGCTTTTCTGTAGCTGGCAGCTCTTATACTTTGAGATTTATG
The DNA here is from genome assembly GCF_037893015.1 of Macrotis lagotis. Lineage (NCBI taxonomy): Eukaryota > Metazoa > Chordata > Mammalia > Peramelemorphia > Peramelidae > Macrotis > Macrotis lagotis. Next base: position 443,819,464 of record NC_133666.1, on the reverse strand, counting down.
GATGTGTTTATTTGCAAATCTGATTCTTTGCTTTTGGATGCATTGAATCTAGGCTACAGTGAGATGTAAAACAGTATCTTGAAGAGTAACCCTGATTAACCTGAAGTTCTGGCATGTTCCCCTTTCAATGACTCCAAGAAGTTGAACATTTCAATATCACATAGAAAACTTCCCTGGCTTGCTTTCTTTGCTCTGCTAAATTGTTCACAATAAAATGCCTAGAGGAATCATGAATGCATTTTGAACAGTGGCACCTAAATAGAATATTCCATAAAAGAGAACGATGAAGCATAGCATACCGAGGAGGAAAAAAAAAAGGAAAAAAAATTAAAAAGAATGAATTTTGCTTGAATACAGTTTCTGATGTGTTTCTTTATGCTGAACCCTAGAGATAAGAGCAGAAGTCACTTACCACACATGTTAGGAACATGTGCTGTCTGAAATAGGACAAATTAGAAATTTCATTCCATATGGAAGCAATTATTAAAATAAGTGAGATGATTGAAAATGTTTAATCCTATATGTATATGTATGTATATATATATATACATATATATACATATATATATATATATATACATATATATATATATATATATATATAAATTCTCTTAAATCCATCTGTGTGTTTTTTTTTTTTTGCTCCTTCTAAAATCACACACAGGAAAATGTCTAACAGGGTAAATTCAATTCAATTCTGTTCAACTCAATTTAATTTTTCCTTCAGTAAACACTGCCTAAGTGACTACTATGCCAAGAATACTGTGTTAGACTCGGGAAGTGCAAAGATTAAAGTTTTTTAAAGATGTCACCTTTAAGAAGGTCAGTTTTTTTTTCAGAATAGAATGAATGCATAGCTAGGTTGCAAAGTGGATAGAGGTAAGGAAGACTCATTTTCGTAAATTCAAATCTGACCTCAAGCACTCACTTGGATATGTGAAGTTATTTAGCCCTGTCTTAGGGCTCATCTGTAAAAAAAATGAGCTTGAGAAGGAAATAAAAATCAATTCTAATATTTTTGCCAAGAAAAGTCCGAATGGAATCATTCAGAGTCAGTTATGACTGAAACGATTTAACAATAACAAGAGAAAGGAAATGGGATGTATACAATTAAATAAAATGTACTAGAAAAGTCAGTTTTTGATGATGCACTTTTAATTGAATTTTTCAGTAGAAAGCAGCACTTTTCCAGAGCCTTAAATAAATGCAGGAATTCTAAGAAATAATTATACTTCTATTAATCAAGTATTTTTGAGGTTGTTTTTAACCTATGTGTAAGATATATCAACTTGTTAGCATTGCTATTACACATATTCTAGAATACCATGGAGATACAGTTTACAATAGTGCTTAAAGTTCTCAACTTGAGGTCAAGAAGACCATCATTTAAATGTTATAGCAAATATTTAATTTCTGGGTAACCATGCACTAGTTCCTTAATGCTCTAAGCCTCATTTTGCTGCAGTTATGAAATCAAATAGTTTGACTAGATACATTCAAATATCCCTTCCAGCTCTGAATTTATTGAGCTTTTATGCTCCATAAATATCAGTTTATTTCAATAAAAATACTATGTATAAAATCTTTGTCTAGCCATTCAAAGATGAAGTAAAATCCATTCCCTGACAACCTTATGAATGTATTATGTCTCACATAGGAGTATCAGAGGGCAACTATTTGGGGTAATGAATAGAGCCCTAGACCTGGAGTCTGATAGACTCATGTTGTTGAGTTCAAATATGGCCTCAGATACTTAGAATTGTGTGAGTCTAGCCATGTCACTTAATCTTACATGCAACAGTTTCCTCATCTATAAAATGAGCAGGAGAAGAAAATGGCAAACCAATCTATCATCTTTTCCAAGAAAACCCAAAAGGGTTCACAAATAGTTGTACAAAACTGAAAAACAACTAAAAGGAGATTCAGGTATGGGAAAAGAAAAACTTTTTAAGATATGTGTAACACAAAAGTAAATACATATTTAAGGGACCACCAGGTAAAACATTGCATTAGTCATTCATTCATTCCGGATTTATAGCTTGTGATACTGTAAAGATTCACAGAGTATTTCTGTAATCATATAGTTCTTTTATATTGAAATATTTTTGAGATATTACCTTTTACCTGAAAGAGAACATCATATAAATATCTGGGACCCATCCAACAATCTTAGGGAAAAATCTAGTTAGACAGTAAAGAGCCGTAAACAAATTGCTGTACCATATTAATGAAGTGAACATTGATTTTGAATTTCAAATCCTTGATTTATAAGGTTCCAAACTGTTTTTTCTACTCCCCCACATACTGTAATCATTTAAAAGTAAATTCACAGTTTAGGATTCATCAATTTTAGCATAAATCTAAATTAGTTATTCAGCAGGTGAAAATCATAACATCAAACTTTTTTATTTGGCAGCATATAAATCTTGATTGATTTTTTTCTCTTTTTTCTACCTATTGGCACATTGTTGACTCCGTCTCTGAACATATCACTTTTTTCTCCTGGAAAATAAAAAACTAAATTGTGTATTTGGGGTTTTATAAAGTTCTTGATGGATTTGTCTTATAGAAATAATGCAAGATGAAAGAATAAAACACAACTATGAAACAAGTGTGAATTTAGATTGGAAAGCATACTAAAGGTGGTCTTAAGTATAAGTGAATTGCAATGAAGTATGATTTACTATATTAACCCCCAATTTCATTTTTATTGCTATTGAGATATTCCAGTTTGAGATAGACAGGATCTAGCTACTAATGTAATTTCAACTGAGTATAGTATATTATTGCTTTCAGCATTGAATTGAATATTATGTTTCCTTTTGCTTTCACAGTGTATTAGAAATGAGAAACACTTCAAGAAAATTGAACCCAGATTAGCATTTCAGGCTTCAGGTAATCCTTTGGTGTCTAATTTTTTTTGGAAGTAAATTGTAAAAGCATCCATTTTCTTTCCTTGTTTTCTTTTGTCCCTCTCTCTCTCTAAAATAATTCATCAGCTTTGTTGCTGTACTCTCTTATTCACAAATTAAGATTTGGGGTCAAAAATCATTTCTTTATTTATCACTTGTCATTTTGAGTATATGAATATTTCCTCTAAAATGGAAAAACTAAGAATATATATCAGATGGGTTTGAGAATGGAATATGGATGATGGTCGGGGAAATACATTTCTTTATCACCACATGACACCAAAACAAATTAAATGAAAAGAGGAGGAGATAGAATTTTTTTTTCACATGAATGAATAAGTTCTTATATAATAAATACTAAGTTGTTTGAGGGGAAAAATGACTGATTGTCAAAACACAGGAGAATAGTTGTCCTAGTTTACATATAAATGAGAGTATTTTTTGTATATCTGTGTGTATATTTAAGTTACAGAAATAAATTTAAATCAGAATGAAAAAATCTCAAAAACAACTTTTGATATCTAATTAATTTGTGTCTTAGTTTGTTTTATAGTTTTTCCCCACTTAACTTACCTTGGTTGAGGATGGAGGGAGGGAGAAAAAATTAAAGTGTAACTCAAAACATATCTTCCAAAAGGAAAGTATTTCCAAAAGAAAAAATATTTTAAAACATTTTCAGTAAAAATATGTTAGCACTCAGATGATATAACTAAATAAAAACATGATTGGTCACTATTTTAAACAGTAATATTAATCTATTTAATAGAACAACATAAGGAGTTATTATTAATAAAAGTATCTTGTTAAACTTTTACCTTGTACTATTTTGATAAATGATGCTAATTTTTTAAAATGTGTTAGTAATTTCAACTATATTAAATTGAAAGAGGATATTGCATGTTATTTAGATTAGTTCTCTGACACTGGGTTTTATCCCTAGAGTTTTTGAATTACCTTTTTTTCTTTAGTTGATCTGGATCTGTTCAAAATCAAGTCAATGAGTAAAAATTGCAATGAACTCCTCTATCATTATATAATATATTATTATAAATGAACTTCTTTTCAGGACTACTGAAGGAAATTTTTCCATTCTAATGAACAGTTTTCCCATCCTTTATGTTATATATCAGAAGAGATGTGGGATTAGCTGCCTCTGACACAATAGTATTGTAACAATGGGCAAGTCACTTCACTTTTAACATAATTAGCCAACAACATAGGAATTATATATCAATTTTTAAATTCTGTTTTTGCTTTTGTTGATCAAGATGCTTGTATAGGACAGACCTTTCATATGGTCATGTTATCTTTTCTGTTCTACATATGTTGTTATTAATTCTTGATTTCATGAATTTGACATATCCTCCATACAAAAGACAATCTCTTTAGTAATTTTGATCATAAATTAAGAGAAGATTTACAGTAGAATAGTGGGTCTAATTGGCAGACTTATAAAGGAGATGATAAAAACCCTTAGTTGAAAAGGTAGTTCATTACCTATAGCTATGTAATCCTCTTCATTTTGGATTATCAAGAAGGGTGATGTCTGGGATGATGATTTTGTTGGTAGATATAATTATGCATTAAGAATACTTTAGCATCATAGGATGTATAGTTTAAAGGGACCTCAGAGAATATCTAGTCAAATCCTTTCATTGAGTCTCTCAAAATATTTTATGTACCTCATTGAGCAGTAATGAGTTTTGTTCAGTGTTATAATGACTCAGATCTTAATAAGACAAGGAGTACATGGCTGCCCTTAGTGAGAGAATTGCATCTGGTTCAGGCAACTACACTAGAGTACTGAAAAAATGCTAGATATTAATACTAAATCTTTGCCAGCAATAATTATTCCAGAAAACAAGAGAAGTACTGCTGCAGGTTATAACAAGGATATTGTTAAGGGGGAGATACACCTAAAATTTTTATATTAGTATGTTTAACTTTGACTTTTTTGGTAAAGTTCTAAAGTTTATTGGTAGAAGGATCACTCAGGAAAGATCTAAAAAAGGAAATCATAATGATATAAAATCAATGTAGCTTCTAGTAATAGTCATTTATGTGGAGAAAAATATTAACCTAATTTTCCTCTTGGACAGAGTTGTTAAATTATATGTCAGGGCAATGCTTCAGATATATTTTCTCTTGATTTTAGAAACAATTTGATAAAGTTTACCATAGAATTATAGAGGAAGTTTGGAGATATATGGACTATGTGGAATACTAAGTAGAATTGTGCATATTCAGAGTAAGTTAAATGGTCAGATTCAGAATGGTAGTCAATACTAATTCTATTACAGTGGCTGAAAAGGTGTAACTAGGTTAATGTCCCATGAAACTGTGATCAGCGTTATGCTGCTTCAAAGTTTTGTTAGTTATTTAGAGAAAATATAGTTTGCAAGCTTGTTCAATTTTTAGCTAATAAGAAGCTAGTAAAGGTAGCTTATAGATTGGATGACAGTGTTAAGTTCAAAGAAATATTATGACAAGATAAAACAATGGATTGTATATAATATGATGGACTTTAATAGGAATAAATATAAAATACTGAACTTGAGAACAAGAAACTGATTTAATAAGTACAATATTGGGAAAGATGATTGGAAAGCAGTTTGTCTTTTGAAAAAGGATCTACTGGCCTTAGTAGATGATAAACTGAAATATGAGTTAACAGTTTGATATAGTAAAACAATAACAACAGAAGATAATTTGGTATTAGGATACATTAAGAGTTATATAATCCCTGAGAATAAAGAGGTGATAATTCTGTTATATTTGCCTTGCTCAGGTAACAGCAACATTATAGTATTTGGTCTAAGCATTGCAGTTTAAAAAAGTAAAATATAAACTGGGTTTTTAAAACAGGAAAGAAAAAAGGTAGATGAAGAGCCCGGCATAAATAGCATATGGGGATCTTTTGAATTAGAGATGACATAGCCTAGGAATGATTCAGTAAGCAAAAGATAGTTGTCTATATGTATTTGTAAATATGTCATGTGCATGATAAATTATGCTTATTTCAAGTGGTTTCAAAGGACAGAATTGGGAGCAATGTGCAAACGTTACAAAAAGATAAATCATGGCTTTAGACACGGAAAAATCTCTTAAGAATTTTATCAAAACATGTAATGGGAAATGTCAGGAGATTATGGGTTCTTACTACCAAGACATCTTCAAGAAACAGACTATTCAATAATTTGTGGCAGTATAGTATAACAAAGACTGGTGAAAGTAGGTTGCAGTGGATAGAAAGAAAGAAAGAAAGAAAGAAAGAAAGAAAGAAAGAAAGAACGAACAAAAGAAATAAAGAAAGAGAAACAAAGAAGGAAAGAGAAAGAAAGAAAAAAGAAGAAAGAACTAAAGAAAAAAATGACAAAAGAAAGAAAGAAAGAAAGAGAAGGAAGGAAGGAAGGAAGGAAGGAAGGAAGGAAGGAAGGGAAGCAGAGGAAAACAAAGATTGAAGGGATGGAAGAGAAGGAGGTTATTGATCATTTACTGACCATATATTATGTTTAGTTACTAGAAGCAACATGGTATAGCTATCAGAGAGAGAAAAATCTGTGTTCAAGTGCTACCTTTGATTCATACAGACCAGGTGATCCTGGGCAAGTTAGTATAACTCTTAGAGCTTCAGTACCTTTGTGAGTCACAGAAATGGTGCTAACTTGTTTCGGTAGAGAAAATTTTCAATACAAGTAAAATCACAGTTCTAACTCTTAGTCATATCCTTAGCCTAAAATGACTGGCACTGTGTTAATAACTGGAGACAGAAAGACAAAAGGGAAATATACAATACATTCAAGAGCCTGACACTGAATCAGGGTAATATAAAGTACTTGTATTATATACAAAAGTCCCTTGAGGGATGATATCTGCATAAACTCAACTGAAAATATAGCAACACAAATAAAATGAATGAAGTTAATTTGTGTAAATTAAACTATGGGTTTCTAAAGGTAGGTTAAGATGTGCTAATTCTTTGCTATCAAAATAAAGTTTATCCTTAAAGAAGTTAAACAATAATCAATGAAGATTTAAGAAAATGGTAGAAACAGGGTAACAGCACTATAAGGCATACATTTACCATCTATCATTAAACCAGCTTATGATCACAGAAAAAATATCTATATTTTCTTAGAAATAAAATTGATTCACTTTTAAAAGAATAAGTAGGATTTTATTAAATGTCTTCATTTTAAATAGTCATAATTTTCAAGCTGTTTTAAAGTAAAAAAAATGTAATCAAGGAAATCAAAATCACATAGAAAAATGATGAGGTCACGGCTGGTGTTTCTGAGAAAGGACTCATTAATAAACCAGAGAGAAAATGAGTTAAATTTATAAGAATGAAAGCTATTCTTTAATTGACAAATGGTCAACATATACGAACAAGCAGTTTTCAGGAGAAGAAATTAAATTTATCTATAGTCATATGAAAAATACTCCAAATCATAATTTGTTAGGAGAATGAAAATTAAAATACTGTTGAGGTACCATTTCACACCTACTGGACTGGTCAAAATCACAAAATGATTAATGTTGGAGATGATGTGGGTAGAATGGGATTCTAATGCTCTGTAGGGGGAGTTAATGAACTGATCCACTCATTTTGGAGAGCATTTGGAGCCATGGCCAAAGCAAAATAAAATAGTCCATACCCTTTGATTTAACAACATCACTACTACAAACAGATCATAAAAAAACTGGAAAAGTCATACATGTCCAAAGATATTTAACAGTTCTTTTTGTAGTGGAAAAAATTTGGCAATTGAAGGGAAGTCCATTAATTGAGAAATGGTTGAACAAATTATGAAATACAAATGTGATGGAGTACTATTGTTCTATAAAAAAATCCTGAGTGGTCAAAGTTTTGAATAGCCTGAAAAGACTTGCTGAGTAAAGTGAGCAAAACCGTGAGACTACTATGTGCAATAATGGAAACATCATGAAATAATCAAATGTAAAAAAAAAAAAACATAACTCCTCACAGTAGTTCAATAATCAAGGACAATCCTGAGAGACCTGTTCTTGAAAATATCCTACTCATCCATAAAAAAAACAAAAACCAAACAATGAAACCCGCATTAACAACTACAACAACATCTGTGGAGTCTGAATGCATAAGAAAGTATATATTATGTTCACTTTTTAAAATACCTTTTCTTTTTTTTTCCTTTCTCATGTTGCTTTTCCTTTCAGTTTTAATTCCTCTTTCACCACAAACCAAATATCTAAATGTTAAACACAAATGTGCATGTACAACTTATATCAGATTATCCATTGCCATGAAGAGGGAAAGGGAAAGGAGAGAGGTAGAAAAACATGGAATCCAAAAGGCTGCAAAAGAATGAATGTAATTGAAAGAAAAAAAATAATAATGATGATGATGATAATGATAATAATAATACTAATAATAAAGAAAAATGATATGGTTCATTTCATCACTGTTCTCTTTTCTACTAGAGTTCTACCAAAGATATTTTCAGTAATTCTAGAATGAATGAGCTTACATATTAATGCTTGTATTCTATAACTTAAAACAATCATTTTTGATAGATAGATAGATAGATAGATAGATAGATAGATAGATAGATAGATAGAGGTAGATAGATGTTAGGATCTATCAAGTTTACCCTAAAAGATTAATACCAGGATAAAAATATACCTTAAGATTATTTGTATCTGAACTGCATGGAAAATAAAAGGGAGAGTATAATCATCATCATCTTCTTCATTATCCAGTGGCCTTAGTTTTGCTCATGGAATAGAAAACTGGTTTAAGGTTAGTTAGGTATGCATTCAAATCCTGACTTAGACACCTCATAGTTCTGTGATCTTGCTCAAATCACAAATTTGCTGAATTGCAAAATAGAAATAATATTAGTACCAAAAACCTAGACTGTTGTAAGAATCAAATGAGAAAATTTTTGTAAAAGTTTTGTCATAATACAGAAATCCAGTATGTGGAATATAAAAGTTAATAACTGCTTTTGTTGTTGAATTTATTTGGATGGTTGATTTTTGTCCTTCATTATTTTTTAATTTTACTTTATCTTTTCTTTTTATTAAAGATTTTATTTGAGTTTTACAATCTTTCCTGCATTCTTACGTCCATCCCTCACCCCCACCCCTGATGGAAAGCATTATGTCAACATTTACTTTGTTTCCATGTTGTACATTGATCCAAATTGAGTGTGATGAGAGAGAAATCATATCCTTAACGAAGAAACAAAAAGTTTAAGAGATAACAAGATCAGACACTAAGATATCTGTTTTTTCCCTAAATTAAAGGGAATACTCCTTGAACTTTATTCAAATTCCACAGCTCTCTATCTGGATACAGATGGCATTCTCCATTGCAGACAGCCCAAAATTGTCCCTGATTGTTGCACTGATAGAATGAGCAAGTCCACAGTGTTTTTTCTAGTTTTGCTCATATCATTCAGCATCAGTTCATGGAAATCCCTCCAGGCTTACCTGAATTACCTTCCCTCCTGTTTTCTAATAGAAAAACAGTGTTCCATGACATACATATACTACAGTTTGCTAAGCCATTCCCCAATTGAATGACATTTACTTGATTTCCAATTCCTTGCTACCACAAACAGGGCTGCTATGAATATTTTTGTACAAGTGATGCTTTTACCCTTTGTCATCATCTCTTCAGTATATAGACACAGTAGTGGTATTGCTGGGTCAAAGGTTATGCTCATTTGTATTGACATTTGGGTGTAGTTCCAAATTTCTCTCCAGAAAAGTTGGATGAGTTTACAGCTCCGCCAAAAGTGTAATAGTGTCCCAGATTTCCCACAACCCTTCCAACAATGATCATTATACTTTCTGGACATATTGGCCAGTCAGAAAGGTGTGAGGTTGTATTTCAGAGAAGCTTTAGTTTTCATTTCTCTAATAATTAATGATTTAGAGCAATTTTTAATATAGCTATGGATTACTTTGATCTCATCTGTAAATTGCCTTTACATATCCTTTGACCATTTGTCAATTGGGGAATAGATTTTTGTTTTAAAGTATAACTCAGTTCTATGTATATTTTAGTAATGAGTTCTTTGTCAAAATCATTAGTTGTAAAGATTGTTTCCCAGTTTACTACATTTCTTTTGATCTTGGTTACAGTGGCTTTATCTGTGCAAAAGCTTTTTAATTTAATGTAATTGAAATTGTCTAGTTTGTTTTTGGTGATGTTCTCCAACTCTTCCTTAGTCATAAACTGCTCCCCTTTCCATAGATCTGACAGGTAAACTTGTCCTTGATCTTCTAATTTACTTATAGTATTGATTTTTATGTCTAAATCCTGTAACCATTTGGATCTCATCTTGGTAAAGGGTGTGAGGTGTTGATAATCTAAGTTTCTTCCATACTAACTTCCAATTTCCCAGAAGCTTTTATTAAAGAGAGAGCTTTTATCTCAACACCTGGACACTTTAGGTTTATCAAACAACAGAACACTATAACCATTTCCTGCTAATGCACCTATTCTACTCCACTGGTCCACAGCTCTATTTCTTAACCAATACCAAACAGTATTGATTACTGATGTTTTATAATAAAATGTTAGATCACATAGGGCTAAGCTCCCTACTTTTCCACTTTTTTCATTAAATTCCTGGAAATTCTTGACTTTTTTATTTCTCCATATGAATTTATTTACAACTTTTTCTAATTCATTAAAGTAATTTTTTGGAATTTTGTTTGGTAGGGCACTAGACAGGTAGTTTAGATGTGATAGAATTGTCATTTTTATTATATTATCTCTACCTATCCATGAACAGTTGATATTTGTCCAGTTATTTAAATCTGATTTAATTTGTGTGACATGTGTATTATAATTGTTTTCAAAAAGTTTCAGAGTCTCTCTTGGCAAATAGACTCCCAGGTATTTTACATTGTCTGAGATTACTTTGAATGGAATTTCTCTTTCTAGTTCTCCCTGCTGTATCTTGTTAGACATATCTAGAAAAGTTGAGGATTTAAGAGAGTTTATTTTATATCTTGCAACTTTGCTGAAATTACTAATTGTTTCCAGTTTTTTGGATGATATCTTGAGATTCTCTAGGTAGACCATCATGTCATCTTCAGAGATTGAGAGTTTTGTCTCTTCCTTCCCAATTCTAATTTCTTGAATTACTTTTTCTTCTCTAATTGCTGAAGCTAACATTGCTAATACAATAGTAAATAGTAATGGTGGTAATGGGCACCCTTGTTTCACCTCTGATCTTATTGGGAATACCTCTAGCCTCTCCCCATTGAATATAATGCTTGTTGATGGTTTTAGAGAGATACTGCTAATTATTCTAAGGAACAGTCCATTTATTCCTACACTTTCTAGTGTTTTTAATACGAATGGGTGCTTTATTTTGTCAAAAGCTTTTTCAGCATTTATTGATATGATAATAAAATTTCTGATAGGATTGTTGTTGATATGATTGAATATACTAACAGTTTTATTAATATTTAACCAACCATGCATTCCTGGGAGAAATCCTAATTGAACATATTGTATTATCCCAGTGATAACTTATTGTAATTGTTTTGCTAAGTTTTATTTAAGATGTTTACATCTTTATTCATTAGGGTGATAGGTCTGTAATATTCTTTCTCTGTTTTAACTCTTCCTGGTTTAGGTATCCACACCATATTGGTTTCATAGAAAGAGTTAGGCAGAGTTCCAACTTTTCCTATTTTTCTGAAGAGATTATATAGAATTTTAACCAATTGTTCCTTAATTGTTTGGTAGAATTCACATGTGAACCCATCATGCCCTGGAGATTTTTTCTTAGGGAGTTCAATAATTGCTTCTTGAATTTCTTTTTCTGAGATGGGGTTGTTTAGGTATTTAATCGCCTCTTCATTTAACCTGGGAAATTTATATTTTTGTATTCATCCATTTCACTTACATTATCAAATGTATTGGCATAGAGTTGGACTAAATAATTTTGAATTATTACTTTATTTTCCTCTTTAGTGGAGGTGAATTCACCTTCTTCATTTATGGTACTAGCAATTTGCTTTTCTTTTTTTTTAATCAAATTGACCAGAATTTTATCAATTTTATTGCTTTTTTTTCATAAGACCAACTTTTGATTTTATTTATTAATTCAATAGTTTTTTTTATTGTGCTTTTGATAATTTCTTTTTTAATGTTTAGAATTTCTAATTTGGTATTTAATTGGGGATTTTTAATTTGTTCTTTTTCTAATTTTTGTTGCATATTTAATGCATTGATTTCATCTTTTTCTAATTTTTTTCAAGCAAGCAATTAAAGATATTATAATATATGCCCTGAGAGCCACTTTGAGTGAATCCCATAGCTTTTGGTATGATGTTTCATTATTGTCATTATCTAGGATGAAATGATTAATTCTTTCTATAATTTGTTTTTTGGTCCACTCATTTTTTAAAATGAGGTTATTCAGTTTCCAATTGGTTCTGGGTCTGTAACTTCTTGGCCCAATATTGCATATGACTTTTATTGCATTGTCATCTGAGAAAGATGTATTCACTATTTCTGCTTTTCTACAATTGATCTTTAGGTTTTTATGTCCTAGTACATTGTCAATTTTTATATAAGTTCCATGTACTGAAGATAAAAAGGTATATTCCTGTCTATCCACATTCAATTTCCTCCATAAGTCTGTAACAATTTATTTACCTCCTTAACTTCTTTCTTGTTTATTTTATGATTCGATTTATCTAGATCTGAGAGCAGGAGGTTGAGGTCTACCACTAGTACAATTTTGTTGTCTATGTCTTCCTGTAGTTCTTTCAGCTTCTGCTCTAAGAATTTGGATGCTATTCCATTGGGTGCATATAACCAGTATTAAAATAACTTTATTGTGTATGGTAAATTTTAGGAGGGTAAAGTTTCCTTCCTTTTCTCTTTTAATTCTGTTTTTTTGCAGCTGCTTTGTCTGAGATAAGGATTGCTACCCCTGCTTTTTTTCACTTAAGCTGAAGAAAAATATAATTTGCACCAAACTTTTACTTTTACTCTATATTTATCTCTCTGCTTCAAATGAGTTTCTTGTAAGCAACATACTGTAGGATTCTTGTTTTTCTGGGTGGGATTTCTGTTAAGAAGTTTGTTTCATATCATAGGTGGGTAAAGATAAGGAGACTTCGGAACTGTGCTTGTCTTTTCTCCACCATCTTGGGTGGAGGTCCTTGTCCTTTATTCTTGAAGAGTACTAAAGCGACATAACTATATTATAGTCTTGCAGTATTTCCTACTGCAGCACATCAGAACAATACAACCTCAAAATACTCTAGTCTAGATGAACACCTGGAATGTATTCTCTATGTTTGGGCATCTTACATTTTCTCTCACCTACTTAAATTCTGCTTTGTTCATAGAGCACAGCACAATCTCTTATATCATGTTGGTTGAACCTGAGTCTCCCAGATTGCAACACTAAATCCAGAATTCTTAAGTGCTACCTTAAGAGTGTCCTTGTGCCAATTTTTTTATGATGCCCCTGTGACCATTTGCCCTGTGTGAGTTCTCCATAAAATAATCTTTTGGCAAGCATACATTTAGTATCCTTACAATGAGTCCTATGATTAATGACTTGCTCAAGATCATAGAGAGTGGAATTGCGCTCTCTGTAGCAGAGTTTGGATGCTTAGAGTCTGAGATATTATCCTGCCAGATGATCATCATAATCTTCCTAAGATAATTAAAATGGAAGTGATTCAGTTTCCTGGCACAGAACTGATAGACTTTAGAAAACAGGCATACCAGATCTCTGGTGTGAGGGTTGCTGAGCACTTTCAAGACTTCTTTCCACATTTACTGTTCACCTGAACCATCTAACTCACACCTATAGCTCCAAGAAGCAGTTGGTTGACAGTAATTGAGGGATCTCAAACCCATGGGTGAGTTAAAAGGGTGAATGATACTCCAACCTATGAAGACTTTCCATGATGGAATAGTAGTATGAGAACAATTTGTTCCAAAGACCATGAAGGCAGTTGAAGCAGATATTTAGAAGAGCTTAGAGCTTGATTAGACAACAAATACACCATAATCAACCACTAGTTTTTAATAAATATTTTACTTATATTTCCAGCTACATACAGTGATAATTTTTAAACCAATCATTTTTTCAAGTCTTTTCAAGCTTTATAAGTTTTGTCTCTCTCCCTCCCTTCCCTCCCCCTGTCCCTGACAGGAAGCAATCTGAAATAAGCTTTACATCTGTAATCATATCAAACATGGATTGAAATTGAATATGTTATGAGAGAAGAATTAGATCCAAATGTAAGAAAGAAAAATTAAAGATAACAAAATTACATAATACATAAGGCAACTTTTTAAGAAATTGAAGGTAATAAGCTTTGGTCTTTATGTAAACTTCACATTTCCTTCTCTGGTTATGATTAATATTTTCCCATCACTAATCTTCCAAAATTGTCTTTTTACTGTTGAAATAAACAAGTCTATCAAGGTTGATCATCACCCCATGATGTTGTTATCATATAATGTTCTTCTTCTTCTTCTAATTTCACTCAACATCAATTTATGCAAATGTTTCCTGACTTTTCTGAAATCCCATCCCTCATGATTTCTTATAGTTCCATTATATACATATTCTTCAATTTGCTCAGCCATTCCTCAATTGATGGACATTCCCTCAATTTCCCCATTCTTTGTCATTACAAAATAATTGCTATACTTTTTATACCTGTGGGATTTTTATCCCTTTTCATGATCTCTTCAGGATAGATAGCATGGTACTGCTGCATCAAAAGGTATGCACATTTTTATTGTCCTTTGTACCTAATTCCAAATTTTTTCCCAGAAAGGCTGGACCAATTCAAAACTCACCATTAGTGTCCCAGTTTGTCCATATCCTCTCCGAAATTGATCATTATTAATTCTAGTCATAGTAAGCATCCTTCATCTACTTATTATTGAGTCATCACCAGTTTTCTTCATTATATCTTGCTACTGTACTTTGATGACTCTGGAAGAGAGAGTGAGAACAATGACTTCATGCAATTTTACTTCACTTAAATCCAATTTGCACACAAAGTAAAAAATATCACCCAAAAGATACCATCCATGCCAAATTTTACAAAGCAAGTTAAACATAGTACCTCATTTGAAAAATA